>NC_056746.1:1121077000-1121150819 GCF_019279795.1 Protopterus annectens
CTGTACCCGATTATCATGGACGTCCGTGATTACGAATCAGAATGTAACACAGTCCTAACTAAAGCCTTCCAGAACTAGTGATATTATGTGGACAGGTGGCGGAATACACTTAATGACTAATGACAACATGTATGAGTCATAAACAGCATGTACCTCGACAAATGTGAATGAATACATATGCCCTGTGACTGTCAATGTGTCAGGTTAGTAGAACCAATCATCTGAATGTATCCCTGAGGGTGTTATGCAGTGTCCCTGATACAGTGTTCATTCTCCCCCATTCGCATGTGAGGTCTGCTATTGACGGAAAACGCATATTCCGCCGACCACCTTAGGTAGATGATAGCATAATAGTTTGGGATTACCACCTGTTCGCCTTTGTGAGGGACACTCCACTCTGGGCAGTTATGTCCTGTAAAATGAATGTTATGGCACATGGACTGTGATTTCTGGAAAAGTTTCCATATATTGTCTGTAGTGGTTGCATAAAATGATTTTGTTGTATCTGAAACACCTAGATGTTATAGGAAACAGTATTAGCAAATATAATGCTACAAGAATAACCTTAACTTATGCAAACCGGTGAAGTGGTCAATTTTCTACTGGCTGTGGGTATGTGTTGCCTTGCCAGATCTGACATCTGTACATATAGGTCCTATAGGGCTGCCACCTTTCCAAATGGCCAAAGTGGGACCTGCTCCTTAGAAATGTCAGCTGTACCAGGTCAGAACATACCTACAGCCATGCATAGTACAGAAATATACATATTAGCACAAATCAAAGCTTAGTCTAGCAGCAGTCAAGTTGCCTATGCCACTTCACATAACATATCGAAGTGTCATTTATACAATAACCATTACATGCAACTATTAGAGAAAAGTAGAATATAATATTGTCCTGTAATCAGGATATTTGCTATGCCTAGATTATTCTCGCATGACACCTATGCCTAATGAGGGACTGTCCCATGCAAAGTGGAAAAGGTGTTAATCCTAAAGTCTCACTTCGGATAATTTAAAAGGTGGAAAACCTACAATAGGTATGCGGTAGCATGACTCGGCAGAAAGATGTGTTTCCCAAAACACATTTACTTGTCTGCATTGCAGAGTATCAGTTCCCATGTATCAGCCAGATGGGAGCAGATTGTATGAGGAACACGCATATAATATGATTATGTCACTGGACAGGCTGCCAATTCTGTACAGTCAAACGCCTAACGTCGCATAATGGTCAGCCATACCCGATACTGTAATCATGTAGTCCGATGTAATAGGCATCACAAGGGATCACGCCCACCCAGCGTGAGTGACAAATGCAAGCACCAATGTCGGTGCACGTGCAAGTGAGGGAGTGAGCGGGTGTAAGCATGTTTGTCTACCAGTATGCGAGTATTGCACTGTTAAAGAAATGTGGAGTTTAAACAAGTATAAGGCACTGTAACCAGAGGTCAGCAGTGCTTAACACCGTGCAAGCCCACGCACAACCACTCCCAACTGCTGCAATGTGCCTTACCCACTCCGTATCCAAAGGCCTTGTTCTGGCCGCAAACAAAGAACTGTCCTTTGCAAGTGTTGGTAGCAACACCCTGCACACACAGCTGATCAGAATTACCAATACACCATGGCATATATACAGACAATAGACAGTACCACACACATACCATACAGCACAGTCATCCAGCGGTATAGAAATGTACTGGCAGATATGTCCAGACTACTGGTGTTTGCAGACCTGGCTGTCTTGTGTTTGTGTGAGCATGCCCAGTATGACCGTTACGCATGTTGTCGACTTACATTACCGTCATACCTTCATGTGTTTCAGCATGGCCAGTATGGTCAACTGGATCGCATGTGTTACATGTCCAGGTAGTCAGTACTATGGTGCCGACCCCTGCGTTGTACACTGACAGGTGGCATGCTGTGTCTACAGGGTATCTATCGGTCATGTGGCATTGACTGTCGCTACTTTTCTGCACAGCGTGGAGGGACATCCAACTGTATCCACATTCCTACACAGCACCGGGGGTGGTGCACATGACTTTTACATGTGTACGTTGGAAGGGGGGCACAGCTGACAGTTGTACACTTTTGCTACTACTGTACTGGTATGCCAGGTTCTCCATTTCAGTGTGTGGACCTACCTAATGTGCTGGCTAGAGGCATACCAGTGTAATTCTGATCCTAGCTTTAATTACCAGCATAGTGGTTTCAGATGTCCTAGCCTTCACAACCTACATCCAACTGCCTGGCCTGCTGTAGTCTGTGTGTGTGTCTGTGGGGGGGTGGGGTTATCCATTGGGCATATCCAGAGGCCATTGTATAGCATTTGTCTGTATTGGTCTACACCTGTCCAGCTGTTTGAAACTTGTGTGGGCTGTATGGACACACATGATGTTCAGCCCATAACCTGCAGTGGGTTAGGAAACCCTGTGTACTACTGGCTACTATTGTGACCCCGGTATGTGCTACGGATGTCATGGTGCCAGTATGGATATGTACTGTTCGCTGCCCTAACATTCGGCCACCAAATTCCCTTGCATGCTCACATCCATACCATAGCTACAGGTAAAAACACATTCTAATACAACTGCCAATTGGTTGGTTGATTGACTTACCTTGAGGGTGTGCCATACCTGAGGATGGTGCTAGAGGGCTGCCTATGTCGGATGCACACAGTGCACTTCCTCTACATGGCTGAGCACAGGTAGTGTCATGTTTGGCATGCCTTTTACTGTCTGTGCGAGTCAGAGAGGGTGAAATTCCCTGGGTACCTACTGTGTCAGTACATATGCCATGCGTTGCCTCTTTGCCAAGGGCAGGTCATACTGTGCACGCCTTCTTTCACCTACTGGGTCCAGCTCAGGTAGTTCCTCCTCCGAGTCACACTGTGCCTGTACAGGCCTTGACATTGGTGGGGGGCTGTGTGGCCCTGCCCCATGCTGTTCCTGCTGCAACTGTTTCCGCAGGATCATATTGTGTAGCATAGCACATACCATAACAATTTGGGTGCATGTAGCTGGTGAATACTGCAAGGCTCCACCGGATGTCTCCAGACACTGGAACCATGACCTGAGCATCCCAAACACACGCTCAATTATATGTCTTGCCTATGCGTGTGCCCCATTATGGAGTAGTTGTTCAGGTGTGTGTGCATTGCTGATGGGTGTCATCAGCCACGGCTCTAGTGGTTACCCAGCATCCCCCACTAGGTGACTGTAGGGGATGTCCATATTGGCAAAGGTATGGTACAGCTGCTTCACATGCCATATATCAGAATCGTCATAACTTCCAGGGCAGCCAGCACACACATTCAGTATAATGCCCTGGCCATCGCATACGACCTAGCAGTTGATGGAGGGTATGCCACTGTGGTTAATGTAGGCCCTACCCCGCTCACCATGTGGTGCTTTGATGCATACGTGCATGCAGGCTATAGCACTCACTACCCCAGGGTAGTCTGCTATTTGGTGGAAGAGACGCATATTGCTGGTCAACACCTCATGTGTGTTGAGGACATATACGTGCTCACTGGCATGTGGTGACATGGCATCTAGGAACTGGTGCAATACTCTGGATGCAGATGCCTGTGAGATCCCCATGATATCCCCAGTTGTGCTTTGGGAGGTACCTGTGGCTAGTATACCTAGGCCTACACATACCTTGGTATCCAGTGGGATGGGTTTCCCATGGCCTGTTCGATGTGTCAGGTGTGGCCGACACAGCTCAACAATCTGCTGTAGGAGGTCTCTGTCCACCCCATAGCGCTCCACTATTTCCAGCTTATGTAGCCCCTGGTAGGTTACCCTGGGTCTGTAAACTCTTCTCTGTCTCCTCACTGAGGGTTGTTCGGCAGCATTCACATCCTCACCACCCTCAGCCTCCTGCACATGTTGGTCTATGTTGCTGCTGCAGCCCTTCTCATTTGGTTGGATTGTTTCGAGAAATGTCCCCGCATGTATACACCGGTGGTGTAGAGTGTGGAAAAAAACCTGTGTGTATGGTGCTTGCTCACTTTACCATAGTGTTCTGTGCCGGGCTGGGCATGTAATCTGCTGATTGTGCTAATTATCACCTGTTTGCGCAGCTTGTTCACTTTGACTACTCCACTACTGCTGTTGTCCCTCCTAGTTTCACTAGGCAGGTATAGACACACCCCTAGCTTAGGCGTGCTAAGGCAGGAGCACTCCCGAGACACAGGGCTCCAATGTACGTACAGTATGCCTGACACCCCCCCATGCTTTCACTTATATTAGAGTCCTGCACCCGGCTATCTATACACATACACTGTTGGGATCTGCATCACACCCTGGGGATAAACGGGATTCACCATTTTCATCCTCATTTGCATAGTATTGTCTTCTAATGCATAGTTATATGACCCATACTGAGCCTCCAAAATAATAACCACTGCTTACTGTCACGCAGATCCGCACACAACTGGTTAAAGGTGCCTTACTATCACTGTATTCGATGTCCCTTGTTCTTCACAGAAGCAAAATAACTGGTCTCTACACGACTAGAACCCAGGATCCTGCACACCACAGACAATGTGCTTTACCACTAAGCCATGGCAGATATACATACATCTGAGGTGATCACGTACAGATCATCCAGCACAGGCATTCAGTAGTATAGGACATGTATTCCATCATGTAAATTTATGTGTGCTAATGTCCACACACATATATATATGTATATATATATATCTATCTATATATATATCTATCTATATATATATATATATATATCTATATATATATATATATATATATATGTATTTTTATATATATATATATATATATACACACACACACACACACACACACACACACACACACACACACACACACACACACACACACACACACACATATACATATACACATACATACGTAGATATAGAATATATATATCACAACAGCGGACCACATGACACCAAAGCATTACACAAGAATGAAAAAGAAACCACATGTGCCTCCTGCATTATGTACTGGTGTTACTATCAAGGAAAGTGTGTTTCGTTGCGTCACATGGGTCAGACTGTATTAAGGGTAAGAGTAGGGCTGCTGACATTTACTCACCAGACCTATTGGCGAATGTATGTGTATGTCTTGCCAACCCAGTCTCTTGGGCGATTTTGACATTTGTGGACACTATATAGGAAAACAACAAAACACGCTCAACATATCCTGGAGCTAGCCACTCACAGATGCCAACACATAGGATATGACTGCCAAACACACACACCTGTCATGCCTTGGAATAGAACACCTACCTGTCTATTCTATCACACTACAGCATTACGCAGTTACAGAACATGCTACACAGATTACTGGATCGCAGCACTCCCAGAGGCATACTTCTAGGTGAGTGACATCATCAGCAATGGAAAAGACGCCAATTGGGATTGTATGGAGAGTGAGCAGTCTAAAAGCAGTACTCTGTTCCCAGGCAGATGGAAAAACACACACACACACACACACACACACACACACACACACACACACACAATTGATATGGCTGGGATTAGAACATAGATCTAACTACCTTATCACACTACAGAATTACGCGGTTATAGAACGCGCTACCGAGATTACTGGATCACAGCACTCCCAGAAGCATACTTCTAGGTGGGTGACATCATCAGCAATGGAAAAGACGCCAATAAGGATTGTATGGAGAGTGAGCAGTCTAAAAGCATATTACTGTCCCAAGGCAGACGGAGACAAACACACACCAGTGGTGTGAGCAAGACAACTGCCTATCTACGGACCACTATTACAACACTACATAGATACGAGACATGCCACAGACACTACACCTTTCAGGACAGTCAATATGACCTTCTAGGAATGCGGACATCGACATGGATGCTGGCAGTTACGGTGTACATACCTGTGAACCAGTGTGTTCAATGTAGGAATCCATCCTGAAGTGAGGTATGGCCATCTGTTGCCTGAATGACCACTATTGCTCTACAGGATTACAGTGGTCATGCCCATACACATAGAGACACATAACCGACACAAGGCGTAACTGGGCATGCTCACACACTTAGTAACACACGTCCGTTTGGAATGCACTATGTGTCCTTCTACACAAAGTTGTACTGGGCATGCTCGCACACTTAGTAGCTAAGGGCTGTCTTGTATGCACTCTGATTCTAAACACGGAAGGGCACAGTGTGTCGATAGTCATCATTGTTAGCATGAACGCTTCACTACATATATCTGACACCGGTCTTCTACACAACGTCTGCTGCTGTCCATCACCTTAGCTGTACCAATCTAAAACCTGGCATACTAATACCACCCGTGGTGATGTCCTGCCAGGAGTGGCTACTTTGCCCATATAGTACCATTCATAGATGAATGTCCTGAGACCAGGTAAACACCCTGACACCTAGAGGACAACTGCATTGTATGTATATGCTAAACAGTGCTAGATGTGTAGCGTTCGTAATCACAGCTGCCAATCTAGATCCAATAATGGGGAATACTGGCATCTGTGCAGTGAGGAACACCTGGCATAAGGCTCAGTTGTGCACAATAGCACTACCACCGTATACCTCAGATACAGACATGTGGGCCATAACACCATTACGGACCGCTCCAGGTGGTAGTGTCCCCATGTACATGAAGACCACTCACATGTACTGACCAGTACACTCTCAAAAGCCATCACAGATGTGTCAGGTGCAGATCACAGTGTCAAAAGCCGCATTCTAGGATGTAGCCCTCAGACATTACCATGTCCTTGGACCAGCAACACACATCCATACATGTGGCAAAACATACATTAGTATAACACCATGTTACTCATGACCAGTGGACTGTACCTAGCTCTACAGCAACTGTGCAGACTTCCCATGTACTGACACGGATCCATCATGTGTTATGCAATGCAATGATATCACTGTTCATAACCAGGTCGGCTGTACACATAACAGGGTCCCTGGGTCATATACAGCTATGACAGATAACTGTTGCTGTACACCAGTAAACACACTCATGTTTGGATATGACATACATGTACCTGCCATGGATATATACATGCCCCACACACACACAACACATATGTACATAGCATAGCTGTTGCTGTCCTTCTTGCAGACAAGTGACTACAGCAATTACACACATGCACATGGAAGGTGGGTCCATGGCTGTTGAATGCTAACAGTACATAAGGTGTGATAGCAATGTTGACTGAGTTAATATTCCCTCTGTACTGGTTACCCATGACAACTATCATATCATACAACAGTCCATGTGTCATGTATGTCATCACACATGTCCACCAATTGCAATGCCTACAAACATGGCTAAATGACAGGAATGTAGGACCTACACACATGTACATGTAGTGGTGTGCATTCAGCTACCATGCTTGTGCAGTAGCTGATGTTTGCAGTTGATCTGTGTCTTACTACAACATGCAGTTGCAATGCAGCCCCATCATTGACACCTGTATATGGTGAAATACTGACAGTACGGTAAGATTACATCAGGTATGGATGGATGTGTGTGTGTACATAAAGTGGTGGGTGAACTTTGCAGATGGATGTTTGCTGAAGACAGCTCACAGGTGTGTCATAAGCCATCCTACCATAACATGTGCAAACACTAAGCTATGGTTCTGTTAATTGAAGGGGAAGACATACAACCTACACAGCGGTCAGGGTGTCACTGACTGTAAATCACTTGACACATTAGGCCAACGCTTTCTGGGATTCATAACCTCCAATCGGCTGGATCAACCTATCCACACTACCACCAGGGCCAACAGTATCCTAGACCTGGACATTACCAACATGTGTGACTGGTGTTTCACACCTGGGGTTATCCCCTCGTTGGTCAGATCCGAACATATACTAATCACCCTTGTTATCCACATCCTGGCACCACACCCTTCACGAAAAACA
This sequence comes from Protopterus annectens, assembly GCF_019279795.1. NCBI lineage: Eukaryota > Metazoa > Chordata > Ceratodontiformes > Protopteridae > Protopterus > Protopterus annectens. Next base: position 1,121,084,921 of record NC_056746.1, read on the forward strand.
CAGTACAATATTTCTACAAAGCCAACTTCAGGCTTCTTTTGACAGCAGTAGTAAATGTCATGACACCCGTGCAGATGGACAGTATAGTTATAAATGCTGAATCATACACAACTGCACTTAATGAGCACTTACACGACTGCATGGATCATGCTATCCCAAACAGAGCCATGACAGTACCCACCAAATAACGGACGCCACTTTGGGGGTCCACTGCCATGGACATAATGTACAACAGAAGGAGGAGACTGTTGCAAAGTAGAATACAATCCCATGGGTGGGGTAGCTCCCTGGTCAACCTCAGTAGAAATCTGTGATCCCTTATCACATCCTCCAAAGCTAGCTACGTAAACATTACTGCGACTCATTCCAAGGACTACCACAAAGTGTTCTGGACGTATGTCACTACTCTCGATGGCGATACCCACATCTGCTCTGACATACAGCGGATAGGCACGAACATTAAAGAACTAATTGATATTGGCAACATCCTGGCAGATAGGTTCAGTGCTAACTTTACACCCCTCTCACACCCTAAAGGGCCCAAGTCTATACAGGAACAATGCAGAGTCCCTGCGGTCACAACTACGCAGTTCCAAGCTGCACTCACTAAAGCCAGGAACACAGACTCCATGTGACCGTACAACATCCCAGGCTGCGATTTACAAAAACTTCAGAACGAAATGGCTCCCCACTTGGGCACCAAATTCACTAATAGCCTTGTATCAGGCATTGTGGCCCCTGAATGGTGCACAGCAACAGTTATCACACTCCACAAAGGTGGCGCCACAATGGACCAGAGGAACTATTGCCCTATACGCCTGACTAGACTGTTCTGCAAGGCTATGGAGCACATCATCATGGATTTCATTCACAGAGACATTGGTGGCCTCCAAACCTTTAGTTTGGATTTATTAGGGCCAGACCATGACTCCTAAACCTGGTGGAGTCCATTGAGACAGTTACCAAGGTAGTAGATGAGGGTAAGGAGGTCCATACAGCCTACCTTGTCCTGTCAATGGCTTTCAACACCGTTCCCCATTCTGGTATTGTCAACATACACATCCACCTGCGCATCAACCCCTACGTCATGAGATGTTATGCAAAGTGGCTCATGGGCAGGACCCACACAGTGAGGGTAGCATACCCTAGGTCCTACTGTAAATCAGTTACAATTGGCATACCCCAGTCATCGGTCATAGGGCCCCTCATGTTCAGTATATGCTTCTCTGAGGTACAGGCTAGCACAGAAGGACTTACCCTGAATAGGTTTGCAGACAACTGCAAACTAGGGGCCATGATTGATTCACCAGCTGATACAGACACCCTCCATAAGGGTGTCACTGTGACGGATACCTGGTGTCAATAACATGGCCTCAAGCTGCATGCCACAAGATGCATAGACATCCCCTTTGGATTACACCAATCACCCACTGACTATCACATAGGTGGTAGTCCCCTACATACATAAGACATTATAAGGGATCTTAGAACACAAGTAGATAGCACCCACTCCTTTGATAACCATATTGCCAAGGTGGCGTGGGAATCCTTCTACGTGGCCACCCTAATCTGTAATGGGTTTGTAGCTGGAACAAAGGCAGCCATTGTACCTCTCTACTCCTAGCTTATGAAACACATTAAAGGGTACAACACCCCATTTGGGATGTACCTTACGAGACAACAGCAACAGCTTTAAATACCACAACATTAACACACCAAGAGGATTACTGACCTCCGAAGGATGACGTATGCAGCCCAACTACAGAAACCCCAACTGTACTCATTTGCTTACTGCATACCCAGAGGTGATCTCTGCTGAACATACAAGGCCCATGTCCAAAACAATATTGATGGATATGCTCCACATAAGCAAAAGCCACTGAGAGCCACATGTTCTGGGATATGTACCCACACACAATGATGACTAGGATGTGCTGGAGGGATACATTCCTGAACCGGACACTCACCATGCTTTGGAACATGATTCCTATGTACATCAGGCAGGGACCCTCACTAGCACTCTTCAAGAGATACCTTGATGGGTGGATGGGAGACAGACATGTACACCAGGTATCACTGCAGTGGCTCTACTGTACACAGGTGCAGGAAACAAATGGCTCTGCTGTTCACAAGCACAGGACATTAACCTAGGGAGGTGCCACAAGTGAAAACACTGTAGCTGGGCTTATGAATGGACTTGGGCAGACAGCATAGTACCTAACTATGAACCTATGAAGCTATTACATGTCCTTTGTGCATGGATAATTGAGTAGCTCTTCCATTCCAATTAGCTATCATGCTGTTACACTGTCTGGTGACTGCAAGTCATATGTATCCTGTTATTGTGTATTGTACATGGCAGTAGACATACCCGATGTTTGCATAATATAACAGTAATGCTATGTAAAATGTTAGACATATCTACCTATAATACTGTACATTTCACATTTTTGCAACAATATCCCATAATGCAAATCATAATTGCACAGCAGGACCACCTTAGACATGTTATTCTCAGTTATACGTCCATACATATGCCTACTGTTACAGTATATCAACATATACTATCCCCTGTTATGGCACGTACTTGTTGGACAAACCCTGCCACTGACAGCAGCTGGAGTGGAATTGTTGTGTTTAAAGCCCTTGTGTAGCATACCTTGTGGTGCATGAGGTGTTTACCTTGTGGCCCACAGCAGTACACACAATTTCTACAAGCGTTACTATGCTCAACAATACATCAGTACAGAATACCTTTTCCCTCTATATGCATTGCGTACACTTTCATTAATACAGAAGAGGCACTACATACACTAACATACTGAGTGTTCTACATGCCTTCTTAGTAGTCCGAGTTTATGAAAATATCAGTCTTATTCCTTTTTCTGTTTTAATGGTTTTCTCGTATGTGCATATGATTTGAATGTATGACAAGCCATCCTTTTATACGTAGATACCAGTAACATGTGGTATCCTGCCACCAATTGGTGTTCCGGAGCAGATGATTACATGCACATCAGCTGTGCAGCTAACCCATTAGCCAATTACATGGCAACAGTGGGGTATAACTGAATACTCCACTTGGGCATTATCCCTTTGCCCTACCTTCGAGAAAGACGGCCTGGATGTGTTGTTTGTGATGAATTGCAACTGCTATATGGAGAGACACAGAGATATTTTAACTTCATGTCCCCCGTGGATTGTGTGTAATGGCTAGAGGATGTAGTTCTACATGTGAGTGTAGCTGTTATCTCGACCATCTGATACGAGACTATTGCAAACAAAAGCTGTAACATCGGCGTCTGTTCCATTGTACAACAGCAACGATTTCACATAGCGCCATTATAGTGTGTCTCTCACAAGGTATGTTAAGGCTTCTGCAGATGTCATTAAGTGAGTGGATGTTTGTGATGTTATTACAGTCTGTATTGCAATTGTTTCGGGTGTGGGGGAGATGTAGGTGGGTGTACATAGCAGATAAAGGTTTGTGGGGACTGCATTTATACATATTCCATATGTGTGTGAGGGCTCCTTCCCTAATTGAAGACGTATCATTTAGTAGACTAATACTATGGTTATTGCAGGCTTATTCATTAAGCCATTATTAACTGGTTCCTATATAGCATGCAGGTGATGTTGATCCTTCAATCCCTCCTGAAATACATTGGTATGTAATGAAATGTTGCTACATGAAAGCTGTCTCGTGTATTTCTGTCACAGATATTTGCACTCATTGGAGTTGTTTTGGTGACTAAACCTCTTTGGCTTGGGTTGCCACCTTTTCATATGGCCATAGTGGGACATTTGCAGGACACACATCGGATTTTAGAGGCCAACACATACCCATGGTCAGTAGAAAGTATAGAATTTACATATATGCCTATATAAAAGCTTATATTCTTGTAGCGGTTTACTTGCTTATCCTGTTTCTTGTTACATGTAGGTATGTTAGATACAGATGACTATTTTATGCAACCATTATATTCACTATGGAACATGCAGAATGTCTTGAGATTGTAGGACATTGGTATTTTTACTCAATTTGGTCAGGATACTACCGCACATTGAGTGACTGCCCCTCGCAAGGTGGGACAGGTGTTAACCCCATGTTTAGCTCATGTCCATAGCACATATTTGTAATAGTGTATTATAGCAATAACCCATGCCTGGGTGTGGGTAATGGTGAATTTACCCGCGGTTGGTGTGGTTTGTTCACGAGGACGAAGCCCGAGTGGCCAAACAAAGACAACCGTGGGTAAATCCAGCATTACCCACACCCAGGCGTGGGTTGTTGCTATGATACAGTCTCCATATCCTTTGTTCATAACGTTCGGTCATGGCAGAATTTGTGATTGCTATGGTCCATGTTGTGCACATATTTGAAGACTTCAACTGCTGTATAGGGCAAACCCATGGATTCAGGAATGCACACACGTTCAACAACCACATTACCGTTCACAGACTCCCAAACCCCACAATACCGAACACTCAAACTCTCAACAGTCAAACTCGTGGAACTAACACAAACACAGTACACACACATGCACACACAGACACACTGCTACCCATCACATCCAAACAAACCATCCGACACTACATATGGCCAGGTGGCCATGCCCCATATACACCCCATGTGGGTGGCTTCACCCCCCACACCACACCCAGGAGCGGCCTTAGGTCTACTGGTGCCCTAGGCAAAGGGCACAATGGCACCCCCCACCACACCACCCAGTGCCCCCATCCTGGTCTACCTACACCAAATAAATACTGGTATAGTGCCCCCACTAAAGCGGCGCCCTAGACGGCTACTTAGTTGGCCTATGCCTAACTAAGGCCAGCTATGACCACACCTACTGTAATAATCTACCTCTGAGTTAGCACGAACAGACACACGAAGCAAAGATACACACACACATTACAGTCCCACGGAAACACACACTGCACTCAGAACATACACTACAGCAATCAGAAACACACTTAAACACAGTACCTACCTGGACCGCAGCGCCAGCAGCAATAACTAAATGTCCCTTAACACCGTGATAATAGTACTCGCGATTCTAGTGTTCCGGTACTGTGGTCTTTCGGTCTTTATGCCTTGTGATTACGCGTGTCGGTATGTAAAGCATTTGGTATTTGATAGTGTCCTATTTATTTGTACCTCCATGGTTGTGTACATGTTGTTAACTTATCCATATATTTGCAGATATATGTATATCCGTATATATCGACATATATCTCTCTATCACCCTTTCTATCTCTATATTATATATATATATATATATATATATATATATATATATATATAGAGAGAGAGAGAGAGAGTGAACACACCTTTCGTTGGGTACATGGCAGTGTATACTATTTCCTGAACTCCGCCCTTTTGTGTTTTAACCTGTCACAATACACAGCTGCCGTTGGTACATCTCAGGTAGCTTAGTGGTAGGTGATTGTGTACATGGTTGCGTGTTCTACTCCTGGCAGTGGTCATTTTACCTCTCAGAGCAGGCACCATTAGTACAAGGGTGAATAATGCAGATTTCAGCTCTTCTGTCCATCTTTGTCTGTGATCTGTGCGATATTCAGCAAAGCTTAGACCTGTTTTGCACGTGTAGTCATGTTTAAACGACGCTTACCATCACTTGCTGGCGCATAAACCCGCTAATATGTGCTTAAACGTGCTCTAATTACCTGCATCCAACATCCATTATTTGTGCCATCGGAATTCCATAACAGCCCTTGCAGGTCGTGGAACCGGGAACATGCATGACACAGTCAGTGGCTTTACCACTGAGGCATCTGGGATAAGTACAAGTGTTATGGTGTTTTGTATGTGGACTGTACTACGGCTGTTCCTCCATACTGCAAACAAATGTGTAACTCAGTTAGTTTACATATGGATGATCCCTATTAATGGTATGTCCAAGTGATGTTTCATGGATGTGCTCCAGCTATGGGGATCCATGTCACAGTGAGCCACACACTGTAATGTGCTACACCTTGCCACAACCATAACTGGAGAATGCTGAGGTGACAGATACCTGTCATGGGTACTCCCCATACTTTGGAACTACATCCCTGATTACATTATATAGAGCCCCTCATTAACACACCAGGGAATCCTTGCAGAGTGGGTGGGGAACAGTAGTTACACCCCAGGGATCCCACAATTGGCTCTGCTCCACAGAGGGACAGTTAGTTAATTGATGGGGTGGCGACAGCAGACACATTTTGCCTAGGCTGATGAATGGCCTCTGACAATCAGGCATGTACCTACCAATGTACCTAGGAACCTATACATACAGTATTAACACATGCTGTTAGCTTCATTTACTGTTCAGGTGTTGACTTACCTTGTACCAATAGCTGTTGTGTGTGCAATAGTTGAGGGCTGCCTATGTAGGATTCACACAGTAGACCACCTATACATGACAATTTACAGGTGGTCGTGTGTGTGCCATCCATTTTACTGTGTGTGCAGGTGGAGAAGTGTGTCAGTCCGTAGGGGCCTACACTGTCAGTGTATGTGCTATACGTTCCCTCTTTGCCAAGGCATGGGCATATTGGGCAATCCTCCGTCTGCCTACTGGGGATAGAACAGGGTGTTTGTGGTCTGAATCCCTCTGTGCCTGTGATGCCCTTGGCAATTGCGGTGGGCTGTGAGGGCCTTCACCATTATGTCCCTGCTGCAGCTGTTTCTGCAGGATCATATTATGTAGCATGGAACATACTATGAAGATGTGGGCACACATGCCTGGAGAGTACTGTAAGGCTCCACCAGATATGTCCAAGCAATGGAACCGTGATTTCAGCATCCCAGACACACGCTCTATGATGATTCTGGTTTGTGTGTGTGCCTCATTATGGCGTTCTTGCATGGGTGTGTGTGCCTTTCTGATGGGAGTCATCATCCACGGCTCCAGTGCATAGCCAGCATCCCGCACAAGGTGGCCATATGGGATGTCCCCCCTGACAAATACCTGATTCAGCTGTGAGGCATGCCAGATGTGGGAGTCATGGTAGCTTCCAGGGCTGCCAGCACACACATCTGTGATAATGCCCTGGGCATTACACACGACCTGGCAGTTGATGGAGTGGTATCCCTTGTGGTTTATATAGTGCCTACCATGCTCACTGGGTGGTGACTTAATATGTATGTGCGTGCAGTCTATTGCACCCAGTATCTCTGGGTAGTCTGCCAGATGGTGGAAGAAACGCATATTGCTGGCCAACTCCTCCTGAGTTCGGGGGAAGTATATATGCTCATTGGCATGTGGTAACATGGCATCCAGGAACTGGTGGAGTACCCTGGATGCTGATGTCTGTGATATCTCCAGTTGGCCTTTGAAAGGTACCTGCGGCTAGTATTTTCAAGCTTACACATACCTTTGTGTCCAGTGGGATGGGTTCCCCTCTGTTGTTTCTGGATCTGAGGCGTGGCCGGCACAGCTCAACAATTTGCTGTATGATGTCCCTGTCCACCCTGTAATGCTCTACTATCTCCAGATCATGTAGCCCCTGGTAGGTTACCCTTGATCTGAACACTCTTCTCCTCCCCCGGGGCCTGAGGTGGTTGTCAGCATCATCCTCCACACCACCTTCAGTCTCCAACACATGGTGATGAATCACAGCTATGGCAGCTCCCAACAAGTACATTGTAAAAGTTCCCCGTCTGTTTACACCGACAGTGCAGTATTTGGGAATACATGAGTGTGTGTGAGGTGCCTTCACACTTTATACTATTGTGCTTTGAACACTGATGATGTCATAGGGTGTGTATGTACAATCATAGCTGCAGAGTATCTTACTTATGTGTTTTACCACACGTACTGCTATTGTGGTGCCTTTGATGTTGAATTACATTTAGCTGCCGTGGATCACCTCTTGCCCTTGCCTTCACTTTTCTTAACAATTCCCCTCCCATTGTCGGGCATGCATCCAGCAGCCTGCTTTCTTGTTTTGAACTTTCCCAAACCAGGATTATGTTGCGAAATGTGTTCTACAGCCGATCTACTGCAGGTTTACTTTGCTCTGCGGTGACAGTTCTCTTTTCTTTGCTATCCGACACCTCCCCTATCCTGTTCTGCAGGTTGCTACTAGCAGCCTTGTTAGCTGCCGTCAATGGCCCACTGTGAGTTAATAGGTGTTAATTACTCAGTTGTACTCCAATTACACTACTGCGGCATTTCCTTATTGTCTTCCCATAACCTTCCTGTTTCAGCTGTGGTGCGCGCAGCGTTGGGCCGTTTACCGGGTTTCAAGCGCGTTGTCATCCACATACAGATGCGCTTTCGGGCACCATGTGTGCTCTCAGCTAAGCAAAGCAATGGCTACATTCACACCCCTATCCTGCGGCTTTGCTTAGCAATGGGCAACCCGGATTTGCAATGCTCCAATGTGCTTACAGCTACGGTGGCACACCCCACTGCTGATGTCATGTATACCTCCAGACCACTCCTCGGTGTTGTACCACTGCACCATATGGTACATCCTTACACCAGCGGGTCGTTTGCGATTCAGTATTACTTGCCTCATTTGCATGGCATTGACTACTAATTCATAGTTACCACGCCGAACACTGTCACAGACACTTAGCAACCCTTGCAGCTTGGTTGTGGTGTAGCATGCATACCATTGACTATTATGGTGAAATCATGATTTGTGTTACATTGCAATTTTATGACATCTGTATATATTTTCCTTGTGTTCCTGTTTGCGCACACATGCCCTGCGGTTGTACTTTGCGTTAGTGTGGCCATGACATTAAATGTTATTTTTTATGTGTTGTTCATGTTTTTTTATACCATTGGCTGTATATTTAGCCATTGGCATATGTTAACTTTGTAATACATAAGTTTGGTCCACTTTCATGGCTCCGATGTTCTGTTTGGAAAAATGTAAACCTTTTTTTTTTGGTTTACATTTCGGTATGCTTACGCTACACCTGCACCACTTCATGAATCGCTATGTACCTTCATTTGCATGAGGCACTACTGCCCATGGGGTGATTAGCATACATGAGCCGAGAGCTGCGCAGATCTGGCATATGCTGGTAGTGCACGTGGAACTGGATCGTACCTGAATCGCTCGGCGGCCATATTTGGTGTTATACCACTTATGCTACGCCTGCGCCTAGCGCAAGCTTCATGAATCCCGGGGACTGTTCAATTTGCTACAGACCTACTGAGATTTTTCTGCTTTCCTAAGAGCAACTTAACATAATCTAAGCTTCTTACCAAACAACCTATGGTTGATTACATAGATTACATCCATTTTGTACTTCTTCAAAAGGTGAGCAAAATGAGCTTTTTCAGCACTTTTCTCCTCTTTGTCAACCATGTAAGCCTGCAGGATACAACTCTCCACTTTCAGGTAAATCCATGAGCACTGTCTGATTAATGACTTCCTGTTAAAGGAGTTAGTCACCCCCCGCATAACTGCCCTATCACTCCTTGAAAAAGTGAAGTAAGGTCTGAAGGTGGGTACTGACAAGACATAAATTGCCACATGGCCCAGTTGCCTTGTATTCTCTTTGATTCTGTGATTCTGTAATTCAGTCACACAATGAGGCAAATGGAGGCCTCTTATCAAATAATTTGTTTCTTAAGTTATACACAAGACATAATCTAAGAGTTCTGTAAATCTTGCAGATCGATTACTTTGTTAATCTGCTTTACATAGTACAGTGTATATGTTTTCAGATTCTTGGGTCTGGTAGAATTCTTTCTCTGTTATAACATTTAACATTTAATAGAATTTTGTACACCTGGCTGACAGATTTGCAAGAATGCACTTTTAATTTTTTAACTTCATTCAGATTTTGTAATATATTTTTTTTTTTTTTACTTTAGTACTTTTAATGCATATGTGTTATTTTTTTGTTATTTTATACTAAATTATATTAATTTATGCAGCCATGTGTACATTGCATCACTTTACAAGCATACTGTTTATCATATCCTGCTTTGGTAAAATTGTGATTAGCTGTTGTATCCCAGTTCACACCAAGAAATGGGCAGTTAGTTATCAAGAATACTCAAGCAGTTGCAGAAATAAGAAAACAAATTCTTAATTGGATTTATTTAGCGTTCCTTAGATACAGTACAAGGTTCAGGTTTCAGTGGTGAAAAATATTCAGGAGGATAATATTAAAGATCAGATATTACCTTTTAGCACACACGCACACACACACACACACACACACACACACACACACACACACACACACACATGTATAGAAAGGTCAAAGGTAGCAAACCATAAATTAAAATGTCAAACCAGGTTGTTATGTTGTAATAAATGCAGTTAACAGTATGTACTTCAGCCTGCTACATGTAGCATGTATTGTGCTTTGAGTTACTTTCAGTAAGTAGTATATAATTTGCTGTACTTTATCTAATCAGTACAGCATTTCATTAGCAGTGTGATAAGTGGTGTATAAAAAGTCTGACACTGAATCTTCTTAGAATGAAAGGGAGGGGAATTGCTAGATGTTTTTCAGTAGCCAGTCTTCGTGAAAAGGGGCAAGTTTATTAAATATCAGCTTGTGAAGAGCAGTACTCAGATTTGGCCAGGCTTGTAACAAATTGAAGACACTATACCACTCTACCTTCCTTTTGTTTTCTACTATACTTGCCCAAACCTAATTCATATTTATGATTTGAAGTACACTAAGTGATAGTTGTTATCTACTAAGGAAAGGTATGTCTTTTGCTTTTTTCCCATTCCTGTCTGCTACAGATGTCTTGTAACCTCTTTGCTGTGTCTCTTTTTACATTGTGCCACAATTTCAGTTGGAACCTCCAGATCTGTTGGACCTGCCCTTGACTGTAAGTAGCACAAATCACTTTGAGCTCTTATAATATGGGCGTTGCTTTAAGGCAGCTAAAGGTCAGGAAAAAAAAAACAATACAGAAGTCTAGGTTATGAATGCAGAAATTAACTAAATTTCTGTTCCTGTGACCCATATCTCCTGAAATCTTTCCTGTCTCCTATCCCTCCAGAATGCTGAGCTTTTTTTCTATTCCCATCCTTTTTTTCTTTTTTTTAAGCCTGGTGATCTTCCCTTTGTTCTGTCCCCTGCATGCATGGATTCTTGGCTGAGTTTGCACCCACCATCTTGACTGATAAACTGTTCCAATAACTGCCATTCTTCCTGAAAACAGCTGTACCCTCATGTCCCCCCAAAGCTGTCATCTTTTTGTTAATTTCAAGTTGTAACTGTAGCTCCTACTGTATTTCATGTAGAAGTAATAGACTGTAGTTTTTAATTATACCACAAGGTAGAGCTCCTTTTCAGGAATATAAAAGACAATTTCGAAAGTGAAAGAAGAGACTGGAACACTAGCTGAAGGAGGGAAAACTGAAACACGTAGCTGAAGGGAAAAGGGCCTTGCAGCATGACTGGATTTTCTTTTCTATTAGTTTTGGACAGGGAAGTGAAGTAGCAGATTGTGTTTGTCTCTGGCTGAAGTCCTGGATGATGGTATTTTGTGGAATCAGGAGGGAAGTCTAAAACCAATAGCTCCACGCCTGCTATGATTCAGCAAGAAAAGGAGTTCCTTTGGGCCTAGTACCGAGAAGCCATAGGTGATTACTAGAGTTCTGGTAGGTGGCTTTCTACTTTTCTTATCAGAGAAATCACGGCGTCTGGTCACTAGGATATTTTCGACGGAGTGGTGAGAGGGTGTGGCCGTCATTTTTATATTTTTATAAGATTGTGCTCCCCCCCAAATGCTTTGTGGATTACAAATAACTGGGATCCATATGAGCTCCAACTTGGGCCCCATCATGCCGGCAGCAAGACTGTAAATAGTCACTGGCCAATGAACAGGGTATAATAGAGTGTTTCATAGTTGGTCTGTTTAGAATTGATCAAGGGGGTAGAGGGTGTTAGTACTGCTGAATGACATTGCATTTTCTCATATTTGTATTGTTCCATTATAAATCTTTATTGTTCAATGACATTGCATTTTGCTCGTGTTAGTACTGCTGTCTTCAAGAATTTTGCTGCTCAATGACATTGAATTTTCTCATATCTGTATTGTTGTATTATGACTCTTTTATTGCTTAATGACATTGCATTTTTTCCTGTGTTTGTATTGCTGCAAGCTTTACTGCTCACTGATATTGCCTTCTTTGTGCATGTTTGAATGTCAAGACTTTCTTCTGTTGAGTTCTGGGGAAGAGGGTGAATGTATGTTTTTATTGCATGCATATCTCACCTTGCTTTATTGCTAACTGGTGCACTGCTTAAATATTTTTTTTATGGTTGTGCTATTGCCCTTTTAAACTAGATGTGTCACCTAGAATAAAATCTGTCCCTTTTGCCACCTTGGTGTGTTGGGCCTATAGGGGTGTCACCAGAGTCAGGTAGGAAGGAACCCATATCTCTTCAGCTACACCTATGGGTGCACTACATTTGGGAGCTTTTCCGGGATTGTCTTGGACTCCACCCTATTCCCCTGTACGTGTGGAAAGCAAATCCAGCAGAAACATGAACCCAGAAGCTGCAATTTTACTGCCCATAAACACTAGGGTCTATATTAGAATGCTGAAACCTCACTTATGTGAATCCCGAAAGGCCAACACATAAACAGCGAACCACATGAACACCAAACGTCCTTAAGCGCGAAATTCAAAATACCAAATCACCATAGTTGTCCACACCATGTTTAGTGAGGTAAAACGTCAGTAAGACAGTCCCTTATCCAGTATAGCTCCCTAATGTAAATGTGCAATAGTTACTGACCATAGGGTTAGGGTGCGGGTTAAGGTAAGTGCATATATAGTAATACATTCATATTTATTTTGTTTGGGTAGGCAGTACGTAGCGGGAGGTGGAGTTGGCCAACTATGGCAATTCGATATTTTGATTTCGCGCTTAAGGACATTTGGTGTTCTTGCGGTTCGCTGTGTATGTGTTGGCCTTTCAGGATTCGTGTAAGTGAGGTTTCGGCATTCTAATATAGACCCAAATACTATAGGGCCTGAAGTTTTGAATGCTTTGGGAAGTATTGTAGAAAAATGCTTAAAGTCTACATAGCCATTCACTGGGTTTGGCTGCCACAAATTGCGTTTCTTTTCTGGCAAACAACCCACACCTCAGGGAGAGGAAGATTTTGAATCCTGGATGGATCAGGCATCACAAGCCCTACAGGAGTGGGATATCCCAGAATCTCAGAAGAAGCAGCGGATAGCTGAAAGTCTAAAGGGATTAGGTGAGGATACCATACGCAACCTAAGGATGGGTAAGCAAGATTGCATGGCCAAGGATTATTCAGGAGTATTGCAGAATGTGTTTGGAAGGACCGAGAGGGCTGCTGACCTACTGTATCAGTTTGAACATACATACCAAGAAGTTGGTGAGAAACTATCTGATTACATTAAGTGATTAGATAAAATGCTCCACCAGATCATCCTAAAGAAGGGAGTGGATCCGAAAGTAGCTGACCAAGAACAGATCGGACAAATTTTACAGGGAGCTGAAACTATGGACCCCATTGTGTGGAAAATGAGGATGAGAAATAGGGAAGAGCCTCTAACTTATTCTCAGTTGGTAAAAGAGGTGAGGGAAGAGGAAGCCCTGTTGGAAGCCAAATTTCAGTGTTCAACAGCAACTAAAACAGTGAGCGAACACCAGCAGGAGCCTATAGCCATGCTCACTACTCAAACAGGAGTCGTGGCCCAGAGTGACCGCAATGTAGAGGTGTCACAGTTGCAGATGCAGGTGTGTTCCCTGACTGACACCATAGGTCAAGTCACAGAGACAGTTGCAAAATTGCAGAAAGCCATGGTAACTTTAGCTGAAGGGAGGAATACATCAGCTAGAACCTCCATGAAAGGACTCAGGGAAGAAACGAATCAGCCAATGCTCAGTGTTCCTACTGGATTTTTTTTTTTTTGCGGTGGAGATACAGGGCATATAAAGCAACAGTGTGCTAATGCAGAGAACTTGAAAAGAGTGAATGAGGTATTATTGGCTAGTGCAATGCAGGGAAACTTCAAAGGGCCTCAGTGAAGGAGCCAGCTAAGTGCCCAATTACAAAGAGCTCCATAAAATCTAACATCAAGAGACAGCATCCTGGATCTCCTTTCCACACTAACCCTTGTAATAGGTGAGAGAAACTACCTACTTTGCACACTTCTAGCTCATCTGAGGTGAGCAACCGAACTGGAAAGCCATCTCAGCCAAATTCTCAGCATCTGAGACCACAAAGCATTACTAAGCAAGAGTCTTATCCGTTAAAATGGCGAGATCAACCAGTGTTACCTCAACCACATGCTGACTGCCGTACAGCTGAGCAACACCAGAAACAGAAACTACCCGAGGGCCTACTGGGACCGTCCCCTGTCGTGTCAGTAAAAATAGAAGGAGTGTATAGTAAAGCACTGTTGGATACTGGTGCACAAATCACCAATCTGTACGGAGACTTCTACCAAAAATACTTAAAGCATTCGCCTCTTGAAAAGTTAGAAAATTTGGAGATCTGGGGGCTAAGTGACATGAAGTTCCCTTATGATGGTTATGTCTCACTCAAGTTAGAATTTTCCACTTCAGTTGTTGGGTCAACAGAAGTTTTTGAAACACTCGCTGTTGTGTGGCCTAGGCCAAAAGGAAAGGATTCAGCATCTATTTTAGTGGGGACAAATACTGACCTCATCAGAAGAATGCTAATGCCTCAGTTGACCCAGGAACACCCAACACTACATCCTCTCCTGAGACCATTTTTTTGTGCCCTTCAAAGGGAGAAGGATAGTAAGAAAGATGAAATTGGTCATGTGTGGACCCTGTCTGGGAAAGAGCATATAATTCATCCTGGTCAGGTCACCTGCTTGAGAGCCAAAGTGAGGATGTGTGGACAAACAGATCCAGAAAGTGACTTGCCACCGGGGCTGGAACTAGTCCCAGACGTTTGGCCTGCGGACAAGTTAAACCATCCTTATGACACTTCGCCTGTGGGTTTGAAAAATAAAGGAAGTACTCCCATTGTCCTGTGTTCACAAGTGCGTATGGGAAATGTTTATGCTGCCACTCCCTTAACTGCTTCTGTGTTGACAAGGAATGAGAGCAGAGCCAACGAGTTGAAGCTGGAAGATATTGAGATAGAAGGTGGTCTCTTGCTCACTGAGTGGCTAACCAGAGTTAAAGAGCTACTAATGAAAAAGAAAAATTGTTTTTCTACTAGTGAACTAGATGTGGGCTGTGCAAAAGTGCAGAACACTGAATAAGAGTAAAAGAAGACCGGCCCTTCAGGGAACATTCCAGAAGAGTAGCCCCAGGAGACCTGGATGACTTAAGAAAACATTTGGAAGAACTAAAAGCTGCAGGGATAATTTGAGAGTCAAGAAGTCCATATGCCTCTCCCATTGTCGTTGTCAGGAAAAAGAATGGGTCAATTTGCATGTGTGTTGACTATCGTACTCTGAATCAGCAAACCATTCCAGACCAGTACACAACTCCCCGGACTGAAGATGCTCTAAATTGCCTGGTGGGTAGTAAGTGGTTCAGTGTACTAGACTTAAGGAGTGGTACTATCAAATCCATATGCACCCAGAAGATAAAGAGAAGACTGCTTTCATCACCCCTTTGGGATTTTTTGAGTTTGATCGCTTACCTCAAGGTTTTTGAAATGTATCGGCAACTTTCCAGAGAATCATGGAAACAGCAGTTGGAAACATGCATCTCCTGGAAGTCTTAGTCTACCTGGACGACATCATTGTTTTTGGAAGGACCCTAGAGGAGCACGAAGAAAGACTGATGAAGGTATTGGACAGGATTTAGAAGGAAGGCCTGAAGTTGTCAGTGGACAAATGCAAGTTCTTCCAACCTTCATTGACCTATGTAGGGCATGTAGTGTCTGCAAATGGAATATCCACAGATCCCAGCAAAGTTGAAGCGGTGACATCTTGGCCCAGACCCAAAACTATCACAGAGCTATGATCTTTCCTAGCGTTCTGCAGTTACTATAGAAGGTTTGTGGAAGGATTTTCAAAGATAGCAAGACCCCTCAACCATTTGCTCCGAAATGATGAGAAAGCAGATGAAACCGATGAAGATATCCTTGTGAAAAAGCCTAAGGCACCGAGAGGTTCTAAAGAACTCATCGAGAGTCGTTGGGCTCCTGAGTGCGAAGAGCCATTTGAACAGCTTAAGTATTGGCTCACACATGCCCCTGTGCTGGCATATGCTGACTCAACAAAGCCATACACTTTACATGTGGATGCTAGCAGGGATGGCTTAGGAGGAGTCCTTTACCAGGAGTATGACAAGAAGCTGAGACCTGTGGCTTTTATCAGTCGGAGTTTATCCCCTACAGAAAGAAACTACCCTGCACACAAGTTGGAATTCCTTGCCTTAAAGTTGGCGGTAGTGGACAAGCTGCATGACTATCTCTATGGGGCTGAATTTGAAGTGCAGACTGACAACAGTCCTCTGACATACATCCAGACCACTGAAAAGCTAGATGCTACTGTCCACAGATGGATGGCAGCTTTATGCAACTATAATTTTAGTTTGAAATACCGCCCAGGATATGAAAATGGAGATCCTGATGGTCTGTCCAGAAGACCTCAGGGAAATCTACACCCCGATGATGAATGGGTGGAAATTCCAGTGCCAGGGGTGAGAGCTATGTGTCAGATTGCAACCTGTTATTAACACACTGAATGTTGGGCCCAGAAGTTGGGTCTGTCTGCAGCAAGCATACCCCAAGCTTACTGTAATCTGGTCACTTTGCAGGCTTCATCGCTACCAGCTTTGAGTAACAATGACCTCAGGAGAGATCAAAGAGAAGGCCCCTTAGGTCAGCTGGTGGTAGCTGCTTTAGAGAAGAAACAAGTTCATATGCTTCGCATGGATATTCATCCTCTGGCAAGATGTTTGGCCAAAGAATGGGACAGACTCCAGATACAGAATGGACTAGTGTATAGGAGATCTCCTAGCGCACTCGGCAGTGAAAAATGGCAATTGTTGCTTCCTCAGAAGTATAGAGAAGTAGTACTCCGGTCATTACATGATGAACATGGTCATTTTCATTATGACAGAACTATGGGTCTGGTACGAGACAGGCTCCGCTGGCCATGCATGAAGCAAGATGTTGAGGATTATTGTCGTACATGTCTTTGTTCAATTAGACAGGTTTTACTAGCCATGCATGAAGCAAAAGGTTGAGGAATATTGTCGTACTTGTCTTCATTGCATTCAGAGAAAGACTCTGCCGACCAGAGCTGCCTCATTGGGTCATATAGAAAGTAGTGGACTCATGGAACTGGCCTGTATAGATTTTCTGTGCATTGAACTGGATGAAGGCGGGATCAGTAATGTGCTGGTGGTGACAGACCACTATACCAGGTATGCTCAAGCATTTCCCACTCGCGATCAGAAAGCTATTACAGTGGCAAAACTACTAGTTGAGAAGTTCTTTGTACACTATGGCCTGCCAAAAAGGATACACTGATCAATAATGTGATTTTGAGACCAAGCTTGTCCATGAACTACTCACTCTGTTGGGAGTCCAAAAAAGCTGCCCCACTCCTTATCATCTTCAAGGGGATTGTCAGCCTGAGCGTTTCAACAGAACTTTACTAGATATGTTGGAGACACTATCTGCTGAGAAGAAGAGTCAATGGAGTAGACATGTAGCCTAGCCACAGTGGTGCATGCTTACAACAGTACTAAAAATGATGCTACAGGATTCTCGTCTTACTTCCTAATGCTTGGAAGAGAAGCTCATCTTCCTGTTGATGTCACTTTTGGAGTCACAGCTGATGATACACCAGTCGATCTCATGGAAGTTATGTGGAGAGACTCAAGAAGAACCTCAGACAGGCTTATGAGCTTGGTGAAAAATCAACAGGACAAAGACATCAGCGAAACAAGGCTCACTATGACAAAAGAATAACGATGCATGATTTGCAGCCAGGGGACAGAGTTCTTTTGAGAAATTTGGGACTACAAGGAAAGCATAAACTAGCTGACCTCTGGAGATCTGAGATTTACATAATTTGTTCTCAGCTACCTAATATCCCTGTCTACCAAGTTTGCCCTGAGAGGAAAGAAGGACCCATTAAAACCTGGCACTGAAACAACTTAATGCCTTTGGCAAAATCAGTGAGACTCATGAATCCGGAACCCAGAATGGCTCAGGGGAAGCCTAGCTCAAAGCGATCCAGAAGGCTAATGCGGAGAGAAACTATCCTCTCCAATAGTCAACAGCCTATGCTTCCTCCTGCTGAAGGAGAGGAGGACAGTGATGATGACTGGGGTTTCATTGTTTTTTTTTTATGAGGATGTTCAAGACCCTGTAGGCTGTAATCTCAATGTAAATGCACCGGAATTCATTCCTTGTCATTTTGAGCAGCCCAGACCTAACAATAGACTAAGTAATGTTTCTGTGATTCTTGTAGAACCAGAAACTGATGGAGGCCCTGCTATGCAAACTTCAGAAAATAGTGCTGAGGACAGTCATACCATCATGGAAAATGAAAGTGAAGTTATACAAGAGGAGATCTTAGAAGTAGACAATATGCCTACTGAAGAACTAGACATTGAATGTGATGTGAGTGACAAACCTTTCGAGCAAAATTCCTTCGCTGTCTCTTCCGAACCAAAACTGCAGAGACTGATCCCCCCCCCCCAGAGACTTACCTATAACAGTTTGGGACATAGTACACAGGAACCTGTGACCACAGCTCATCGGAGGGTCTGTGCTCATAATCCCTATGCCTCCTACTCCAGTGGTGACACCCCACCCCAAGTTAAGCATAAGGTTGATTACCTTTGGTGGAATGTATCTTTTGAATGCAAAAATATTGTTCAGTTGATAGTGCATTAGTGTTTGTAAATATTTTCTGCTAATCTACCTTTGACTTGGGGGGACCCAAGATTTTCAAGTCAGGAGAGAGTGTAGCTCCCACTGTATTTCATGTAGAAGTAGTAGACTGTAGTTTTTCATTACACCACAAGGTGGAGCTCCTTTTCAGGAATATAAAAGACAATTTCAAAAGTGAAAGAAGAGACTGGAACACTAGCTGAAGGAGGGAAGACTGAAACATGTAGCTGAAGGGGAAAGGGCCTTGCAGCATGAATGGATTTTCTTTTCTAGTGCTTTGGGATGGGAAAATGAAGTAGCAGATTGTGCCTGTCTCCGGCTGAAATCCTGGATGATGGTATTTTGTGGAATCAGGAGAGAAGTCTGAAACCAGTAGCTCCATGCCTGCTATGATTCAGCAAGAAAAGGAGTTCCCTTGGGCCCAGTACCGAGAAGCCATAGATGATTACCAGAGTTCTGGTAGGTGGCTTTCTACTTTTCTCATCAGAAGAACCACAGAGCCTGGTCACTAGGATATTGTCGACGGAGTGGTGAGAGGCTCTGGCCATCATTTTTATATTTTTATAAGATTGTGGTTCCCTCCCCCCAAATGCTTTGTGGATTACAAATAACTGGGATCCATATGAGCACCAACTTGGGCCCCATCATGCCGGCAGCAAGACTGTAAATAGTCACTGGCCAGTGAACAGGGTATAATAGAGTGTTTCATAGTTGGTCTGTTTAGAATTGATCAAGGGGGTAGAAGGTGTTAGTACTGCTGAATGGCATTGCATTTTCTCATATTTGTATTGTTGCATTATAAATCCTCATTGTTCAATGACATTGCATTTTGCTCGTGTTAGTACTGCTGTCTTCAAGAATTTTGCTGCTCAATGACATTGCATTTTCTCATATGTTTTGTTGTATTATGACTCTTTTATTGCTTAATGACATTGCATTTTTCCCATGTTTGTATTGCTGCATTATAATGTTTTACTGCTCATTGATATTGCCTTCTTTGTGCATGTTTGAATGTCAAGACTTTCTTCTGTTGAGTTCTGGGAAAGAGGGTGAATGTATGTTTTTATTGCATGCATATCTCACCTTGCTTTATTGTTAACTGGTGCATTGTTGAAATAATTTGTTTATGGTTGTGCTATTGCCCTTTTAAACTAGATGTGTCACCTAGAATAAAATCTATCCCTCTTGCCACCTTGGTGTGTTGGGCCTATAGGGGTGTCACCAGAGTCAGGTAGGAAGGAACCCATATCTCTTCAGCTACACGTGTGGGTGCGCTATATAACTATGCTATTTGAATTGATATGTTAGCTACTTAGTTAAGCCTGAATATATCTATCACAGCTTTGTTGTCTTCCCGCTATCAGCTTATTTGTAGTGACTCGTGGAGTACCTCATAGTTTACACTGCTAGCTCCATTTAAGTTGTGCTTCTCAGCAGTGTATTATTTCCAAACTAACTTGTTTCTTTCTGAAGTGAGACATTTGGAATGTGATACAGTACATCATTTGAGGTATTACTAGTCACTGAGATGTTACAGAGTGGCTCAGTATGTGTTTCCTGTGATTCTGCATTTTTTTTTTCAATTTTTTTTAAAATTTTATTTAGTTTCAGTGTGCTTAGTTTCTTGGCTACTTATACATTTAACAGAGCCTCTGTTTTGTGACACCGAGTGTCTTAAGTGAGAATTCATTAGATTGCATACCCATACTACTAATAAAACTGCTTTACCTGCAACTTTCCACTCATTTTACACTCTTGCATTTACTTTTTACTTTGAGTACAGTTAAAGTTGATTTTTTAGTCATAGTGTAAACATGCTGAGAACAGTAATGATTAGTAAGTTGCTAGGGGCAGATGTCACTGACTGGAGATCTTGCTGCTTCCTTATTGGTCCTTTTGATTTAGCTTCTCAGCTTATCTGTGGTGGGTGGTTCTCCACATAGTGCTGTACAATGCTTTAGAGAATGGGCTTACTGTACATCAATATCTTGATTGGAGAACGAGTGTTCTCCAGCAGGGTATTAATGTACAAGTAATGCCCGCTGAAAAATGAGTCCGCCGCTTTACGGTAGCATAACAAGGTGATGTGGGGCTCGGACTAAGGAAAAGAAACATCTGCCATTATTTTACGCTCAGTAAACAGTGCTTTTGCTGTTTAGCAAGTGTAAAATGTAAACAAAAAATGTATGTGTGTGTGTGTGTGTGTGTGTGTGTGTGTGTGTGTGTGTGTGTGTGTGTGTGTGTGTGTGTGTGTGTGTGTGTGTGACAGAGGGAGAGAGAGAGAGTGAGTGAGTGAAGTGCGAAAGGGATCCAACGTTCCCCTGGTAGCATGTGTGAGAGAGAGTGAAGACAGAATGACCTCTGCCAGCCCTTAGAGAATGGGCTGTCTGTACAATTTGCTGTGCTTTACTTATGTATTTTTTTAAGTACTATTTTATTTTTTTAATATATTTTGTATGTAAAATGCTTCCTCCAATACCGTTAACATATACTGCAAGTATGAAACTTCAGGCATTACATCAAAAAATATATAAAACAAATAAAATATTACTTAAAAAATACATAAGTAAGTAAAACACAACAATTTTACAGACAGCCCATTCTCTAAGTACAATAATGCCCTCCAGGGTGTGTGTTAATGTGTAATTAATACCCTTCCAGGGGTGTAGAGGCCCTCTGCCTGTGGTGTTCGGCCTCACAAAACCCCTGGGCAGGCATTAATTACAGATTAACACACACCCTGCCAGGCACTATTGCTTGCATATTTGACAAATTCTGTCTCTTGGAAGCCTTAATTAACCCCACCCATACCTCTCAACTGTACAGATTTTTGCAGAATGTCCAGATTTTTGCCTAATATTTTTGGTTCACTTTTCATAAAATTGTGGTTTTCTGGCAAATTAGTGACGAGTCATTAAGGATTGACGTTAGAAAATAATGACAGACATTTGAATTTCAGACTTCATAGCCATCACTAAATTCATGCTAATGTAAAACCTATTATTCTATCAACTTTCTAAGTTTGTAAGAGCAATATTTTAAAAGTTGGCCCTCTTTGTCCCACTTTTATGTATGGCTTTGTCCAGATTTCTTGCTCTAAGAAGTTGAGAGGTATGACCTCACCATCTAGTTATAACCTTATAAACTGCACAGTTAATAAGCAGTACATAGTTGCACATCTAAAGCCGATCTTGTAACCAGTCTAGACAAATTAATTATCACTTACCTGTTGTTGGTGCTCAAACCAAATCTTGTCGATCAAAATTTATACCCAAAATGAAATGCTGCAACTATGAGTTGAAGCTCATCTGTTAGTAGATGTACAAAGAGACTCGTTTTGTTGGTAAGAGTTTCATGTTCTTCATTTGTAGACTTAGATTGTTTTCTTTTAGACAGATAGCACTCAAGTAAATCTAATCCAGACTTTACAGGTGCTGTTCCCTCTTTAGTCACACTGCAAACATCTGGAACCATGTATTTGCACTTAGCTGTTTCTGTAGACATCTTGGTTGAAATACTTTCTGAGACAATGTAACAATTGCCTCATATTTACTGAGAACTGCCTACTACTTAAACACACAAGTGTGTGAGATATGCAGTTGTATAATACTACTGGAGAAAAAGCCACCACAAACAAAAAGAATGTTGTCTGTAGCACACAACACCATACTAAACCAGTTGCACATAGCTCCGATCAAACAAATAGACCTACATATGCTGTGGCTCTTAAAAATAACCTGCATAAACCACAGAGGCCTCCTAAATATAACGTAAGAAGCAAGTACCCTCAGCAACTTCACAGACACACAACAAGTAGCACCCATCATGAAACATACATCAAGAGTCACAATGTAGCAGATCAAAAGCCCAAAAGACCAACCTGTATAAAATCCCAATTTCCTCTATATGGGTGACTCCATAGTAAAAAACACTAATGTGCAACTCACCAGGCTTTGCAAGGAGAGGGTCACAGTCAGTTGGCAATCAGGTGCCAGGATTCACCACTGTTCAAAATAGCATCTGTATATAAGGAGTCTCTTTGGGTGACACAAATACTGCTTAATAATTTAAATGTCATTGAATTAAATTGTGTGGTGCCCTACTTAAAAAAAATGTGAACTATGGTCTGCCTGATGGACCAGAGGCAGAGTGTCCATCTGTGCTGGCATTGACCAGAGTTCAGGAATGCATTCGAGCTATTGGTAGGGTCAACTGGGAGAGAGAGGATGAAGTGGCAGATGGCCAACTATCCTATACTGTGGTTAGAGTTGGAGAAATCTGATGCATGTACAACCACTGGTGGAGCCCAGGAACCTCACAGGTCATCCACTTGCATAACGAGGGGGTGGCACTGATGGCTCTGATGTCACTTTTTTGTAGGGTAGGGATGTTGACCAGCAGCTGTAAGAATTGTGGCTCCTGGTTCAATTCACACAACTCCCTGAGGATATCCCTTGATGACTGAGACTAGAAAATGAATTACCACTGAGCTGAACTTCCTAAGTATGAGATAGTTACACTGGGGGTACCTGGATGGATCATCTGAGGGGTTCAGAGGTTGGGCAGGGGTGGAAGCTACAGTAGTAGCCAGAGGGCTATATTTCAGGGAATGGCAGCATTTTAAAAATGCAAACTATATATTTCCATTTTCCTCTTTTTTAGTAAGAAAATGGTAAAAAAAAAAAACTTTTGTTTTAATCTGTTTTTGCTTGAGATGGGATGAAGAACAGCATACAATCTGACTGTAACTTCATGTTGGCCTGCAAAACTCTAGGTTTTCACTAGAGTTACTTGACTCATATAGCCGCTCTATTTCAGCCACATACTCAGTGGTATTTTCACTCTGATCCCTTTTTAGAATACTTCAGCTAGTTTCAAAAAATTGTTGACAAAATAGTCTATAAAGTCACCAATTGTATTGTTTTTTGATATTCTTGATGCTCTTAAGCTATGGTATAAAGTATAAGCTTCATTACATGAACTAGTGTAAAAAGTGTATCCTAGTATAACAGCTTTTTTCACAGTAATACATTCAATAAACTAGGAACCCTTTTAGCAACAGCTATGAAAATTTATCAGTGTTGTAAGCATTCATTTAACTATGACATAAGTCATCAAACCATACTTTTCTTATAGTAGGCTTTGTGCTCAGCCATTCTGCAGTTTTCTTCCCTGTTTTTATAGAAAAATACGTTCCCTTTATAGTTTGCTTCAAAGGTTCATACTGGGCATAATCTAGATTTTCTCATGGAGTTCTTTTTTTGTTCTTAGTGTACTGTGCTTGCACAGATGTTTTTGCATAGGTTCAGTTCAGAATTTTTAATTTGCACTGATGGAATTTATACAAGTGTATTACAGTTATGTGCTAAGTTCAAAAGTGTTTCTTACTTTGACATTCACAAGAGCGAACATTCAAAAAGCAATCACTTTAGAGTGAATGTAAAGTGATCGAAAATGCAAAAAAATGACTGTTTTTTTTTTGCAGGTACAAATTCCCTTACCCTGCTGAATCACTATCCCATACAAAAGGCTGTTGGCAAAAACTCTACTTGAATGAACAGTAACTCATATGAGCATTTGCTTTTTTTTTTTTTTTTAAACCAGGAAAAGTGTTCACTATTCATCTGTTTGCTTTTTCAAATGGTAACCATTTTACAGCATTTTGCAGTGTAATAGCAAAGCCAGCTGTAATAACATGACAAAATGCAGTAGCAAAGTAGTTGTTTTGAAGCTACCCTAACTTAGCAAATAGTACAGAGACACAGTAAAATATATTTACAGTAAGGCAGAGTCTTAATACCGTATATTTTAGTGCCACTGTATTGTTTAACTGGTTAAGTCAGAGGAGTTAAAAGCTGGCAGTATGCCCTACTTACAAAGTAGTATTAAATGTACATGTACTTTGAAGTGTACGTTTCTATTTGCTTTATTTTTCATTGGCTGTATATTATTTAAAAGTGCTATTAAGTAAATAGAGCCAAATAAAGATTGTTAAAATTTCTATCATACTTGAAAAGATACTTTGAAAAGCAGTTGTTACATAATAAATTCAGCTTGTGTTACGTTGCTCATGAGATTTTTTTGCTTCCACTATGAGCGGGTGAAACTGAATGCGCAGAGGATCAGAATCCCCAAACTGCATTTACCAAAAGCGACCAAAAAAAAAACACTTTTTAAATGTTTTTGTGGAGAGAAAGCCCCCCCCCCCCCTTGCAACCCCCTCATGTGGAGGGGGGGCAAGGTCCCTCACACCCCCGAACATATATACATCAACTCCACAGTTGCACCAACTCAAATAGGAAGAAAGTCCCCCAAAAATGTCATAATTGCCGGCAGAACGAGACAGTGATGTTCATTTGAATAACTCCAATTGTTACATAGGTTCATAGGTTCATAGGTAGGTGCTAGGCTATTGGCCCTAGGGCCTATACAAGCACGTTCAAAAAGGTACCCTGGCTTTTGCCACCCAAGAAAATTATTTTCCTGTGCCACTGTTGAGCAGAGCCACAGAAGTGATCCCCAGAGTGAATTTCCTATTTCCCATCCAATCATCAAGATTTTTCTTGAAGAGTGCTAATGAGGAGCTTTGTTTGATATGGATAGGTAGTATATTCCAAAGTATGGGAAGTCTCTGGGACAGAAATCTATCCCTCTGGTATGTTCTGTTTATTGTGGTGACAAGGTTTAGGTCCCTAGAGCGTGTAGCTCGGATGGATTGGGATTTCTTTAAGTGGAGCATGTCCAACAGCTCTGGGTTTGACATAGCTTTGTATGTTAGGCAGAGATCACCTCTGAGTAGGCGATATGCAACGGAGTAAAGCTGGAGTTTTTAGTGACTGTCTGCATAGGGCATCTGTTTGAGGCCGGTAATCCTCTTTGTGAGGTATTTCTGCAGCCTTTCCAGTTGTTGTAGATGTCTTGTGAGGTACGTATCAAAAGGGGCGTTGTACTCTATAATGGGTCTAATGAGTGATGAGTAGAGGGGAACAATGACCTCTTTTTTTCTGGATGAGAAACCTTTTGTGATGAGGTGTGCCATGTAAAAGGATTTCCTGACTACTGTGGCGATGTGATTATCAAAGGAGACACTACTGTCCACCTGTGTCCCAAGGTCTCTTATCACACTTTCGGTGTTAAGTATACTACCGCCTATGTTGTAGTTCATGGGAACAGAGTTTTTACCAAAGGGGATGACAATGCACTTTTTGGCATTGAGCTTGAGGCCATGGTTTTGACACCAGGTATGTGTCTCAGTGTGGCCCTTTTGTAGGATGTCCACATCGTTAAGAGTTTCGATTATGGCTCCTAGTTTGTAGTCATCTGCGAACTTTGTTAGCCAAAGACCTTCTGTGTTAGCCTGTACTTCAGAGAAGTAGATACCAAACAGGAGAGGACCCAGGACTGAACCCTGTGGTACTCCACTTGTCACTGGTCTGAAGTCGGATTTGGAGTCTGCTACTTTCACAGTGTGGGTTCTGTCAGTGAGCCAGTTGGCAACCCATCTTGTGACACAGGGATTTATACCTAGTTTAGTGAGTTCATCTATAATTCCAGAGTGGGGGATGTTGTCAAAAGCCTTGGCAAGATCTAGTTAGGCTGTGTGAACCACTTTACCCTTGTCTATGGCTTTGGTAACTGCTTCAAAGAAGTCTATCAGGTTTAGGAGACATGATCTGCCTTTTACAAACCCGAACTGGGTGGTATCCAGAGTTTGGAGATTACCAATGTCTTTGTTTATAAGTTCCAAGATGATATGTTCCATGGCCTTGCAGACCAGGCTCGTCAGGCTAATGGGGCCGTAGTTCCTGGGGTCTGTGGTGGCTCCCCCTTGTGGAGTGGGATAACCATCGCTGTGCGCCATTCAGCAGGCACAAAGCCTGAGGTGAGGCTATGATTGAACATGGTACTTAGGTGGGGTGCCAGTTTGTTCTGTAGTTCGTGTAGAACGCAGCCTGGGATGTTGTCTGGTCCCATGGATGCTGTGTTCTTGGCTTTGGACAGTTTGGTTTTTACCTGTGCAGCCATGATTACAGGAACTTTGCATTCTTCCGGTATAGAGATGGGCTCTTTAGGGGGTGAGAGGGGGGTAAAGTTAGCACTGAACCTATCTGCCAGGATGTTGGCAATATCAGTTGGGTCTGTATATTTAGTGCCATTGTGCTGTAACTCAGAGCGGATCTGAGTGTTGCCATTGAGATTCTTGACGTAGCTATAGAATGCTTTGTGGTTGTCTTTAGAATCAGTGGCAATTTTGTTTTCATAACTAGCTTTGGAGGATTTTATTAGGGATCACAGCTTCTTACTGAGGCTGAACAGGGAGCTCCTTCACGCATGGGATTTTACTCTCTTTTGCAACAGTTTCTTCCTTCTGTTGTACAGTTTGTTTATGGCAGGGGACCACCAGATTGGCTTCCTTTTTTTGGAGGATAGCATCTTGGTTCTGTTTGGGATAGCACGATCCATGCACTCGTGTAAGTGCTTATAAAGTGCAATTGTGTAGGATTCAGTAGTCGTAACTGTACTGTCCATCTGCATGGGTGTCATGAAGTTCACCACTTCTGTCTTAAGAAGCATGAAGTTGGCTTTGGAGAAATTTTTTACCATGGTTTCCTTAATGGGGGGTGGGGGCAGGATGTGGATATCTAGGGTAATTAGCTTATGGTCGGATCGGACCAATGAGGCATTGACTTCAGGTGTGGAACACCGGTCACTCATGTTGGTAATGACTAGACCTAGGATATTGTTGCCCCTGGTGGGGGTGTGAATAAGTTTATCCAGGGCATTGGAGTTTATGAATTCCAGAAAGTTTTGAGCGAAGGAGTTGGTACATGAGTATTTTTCCCAGTTAATGGTGGGGTAGTTGAAATCACCCTTATTAGGGTGTTTGGTTGAACCCTAATATTTTCCAGTACATCAAGAAAAGAGGAGTGGGAATTCTGGGGCATGGTGGGGGATCTGTAGCAAGCTACAATTTGGATTGCAGTTTTGCCCAGAGTTAGTTGCACTTGGATAACCTCAGCTGCATTATGCTGAGCAACTAGCCTGGAGGTGTGGATATCCTTAATGAATATGGACACACCTCCGCCTTTGGTGTTCTGGTCCAGGTTAGATGGGTGAAAAGTGTGGTATGAGTTATAGCCTGGTAGTGCAGGGGTGCTCTCTGGAGCCTTGAACCAGGTCTCAGTCAGTGCACAGATATCGATGTTCTCCATTTTAAGGAGTGCCTCGAGTGAGTGCATTTTGACATTTAGACTTGTAGCATTGAGTAGCATCACCCTCAGTTTTTGCTTGCTTGTTCCTGTTATGGTGATGAATTTGTCATTTGAACCTTGCCTAAAAAAGGCACTATAGGGGCGGCAAGAACCTTAGCCAGTATCCGGAATCCCAGGGGTGACAGGTGCAGGCCATCTCTGGCAAAGCATTGTGGTCTCTCAACCATGTCATCCCAGGCAGACAGATACTGAATCCCTTTAGAATGACACAATCATTTTGTCCTTGTACTGCGGCATCATTCTGGGTGATGGCAGAATGCTACTCAGGGCTAGGGTCATACCTGCCTGGGCTACAAGATCGGAGAGCTCCTCCATGTCTCTTTTCATGTAGTCCAGGGAGGTACATCTCAGGTCATTCACACCAACATGGACAATGACAGAGTCATATTTGTACTTGTTGTGGAGTGACCTGAGTGCATGGGTTATGTGGTGGATCCTGTGAACTCCAGGGTTGAACTACAGGGTTGAACCTTGAGCAATAGAAGCTCAAGAGTTCAATCTTTGTCAATCCTTATGTTACCCAATTTGTTTAACAATCCCCAGGATTCAATAAAGCCTACACTAAGTGTACACCATTCTCAGTGAACAGACAACACAGACATAACT
Organism: Protopterus annectens; assembly: GCF_019279795.1. NCBI lineage: Eukaryota > Metazoa > Chordata > Ceratodontiformes > Protopteridae > Protopterus > Protopterus annectens. The sequence goes on from NC_056746.1 coordinate 1,121,113,632, forward strand.
CACACCTTCTTCCTCCTTCATTTAGTTTTCCTACAGATTTTCTTGCAGCTTTAAATATTGACAGGGATTTCACTAGAAAACACAAAAAATGTGGTAGGGATGTTTTTGAATACATACCATGAACACTTACGGTGCACGTAGTGTAGATGTTATTGAATTTTTTTTTTTGGCATGTGTATTGCAGTACATCAACATCAGTGCACTTCACAATTACCATATTTCTTCTTTTTGCTTTTGCAGTTTTGTTAGAATCAATTTTTTTAAATAAAATATGCTGTTGCCTCATGCATCATTTAGAAAACTTTTAATCATACTGCCATTTGTTGAATTCTAGCTCAGTTTCAAGTCATTGAAATAGTGTTGAGCTCACACACCTACAGTAAGCATGTTTCAAGCTTGTCTTACTCCAGAAAAGATAAATATATGTACAGTTACTATATTTCAAACAACACAAAGTCACCATGCCCTCTTAAAGAGAAACCACCTTATTAGCAAATATTGTCACTATGTCATGCTTTTTATTATTTTTATGTAATATTTTGTGTTTTCTCCCTTCATTTTTTTTTAAGCTTTTAGGTCACATTCAGATACAATGTTCATTTCACAGGAAAACAAGGAACATACAACTGTTTGAAACAATTAACTTTTAATTTTTTTCTTTTTATTGATCTTTTATGTTTTAGACCAAAGCAGTATTTTAATAAAGTATGATATTTTTAATCTTTTACCATAACTGAAAAGGAAGAAATGGAAATTCCTGTATTAGAGACTGACTGGGATATTCAACCTTTTTTCCATTATACCAGTTTTACTCCAGAAGGTTCTTTCTCTGAAAGATCCTTCAGGCTCATAACATCCATCTTCGAGTGGCCATATAAAACTGTTCCATCACCTTAGAAGCATTTCGATACTCATTTGGGTTAAGTTGAGATAGAAGACTGACCCAATTCCCTGTCAGAATCCTGGCATCAAAGATGCTTGTTTTGGAGCTTGGAAGCATCCTAATTTTGAACTTCCATTGCACAGAGATGCTAACCATTTATCTGATGTTGTCATTCTTCATCTATTCTTAACTTGTGGGTGACGGTTCTGATCCTCGGAATCGATCCAGCTGTTATAAAGCTCACGTCAGCCAAAAAATCTCTCAAGCAGCTAGTCTACTCACAATGCCCCTTTCCACATTACCCCAGATCTCGTTTGCTGTGCTTACAACAAGAAGAGTCAGCCATCTCTCGTGTAGCTAAGTACATTTTTATATACTTATCTTTATATTTTTTGATACATTCCTTTCCTATCCTTTAAAGCTTGGTCTACCTGTTATGAGTGTATTTTTTTTCCTTTACCACTGGTAAATCCTCCCTACCATTGTTGGTAGTCTTTCCTTATTTTCTTTCCCTACCTTTGGTAGTCTGTCTACCATCGTTGGTAGACTTTTCCCTCTCTCCTGTCATGTGAGTGAAAATCTTACTTTTCTTCCTTCTTTTCTGTCCCTTTTCTGCCTTCCTGTTTATTTTTTTGTCAGGATTATGACAGAGGAACACAAATGTTCCACTGTGGGGTTTAAGCCATGTGTAGAGCGCAGCAGAAGGATGCCAAACTCGGATAACCATAACTCTTGTGTGTACTGTTTGGGGGTTTCTCATTTGAGTACTGAGTGTTCCATCTGCCAGGGTTTCAGAAATCAAACTCTGGCAGAAAGGAAAAATAAACTGATTCTCAAAGGGCTCCTTAAAGCCTCTTTGTAAGAAGCCTTGTCCAAGGCTGACAAGTCACCTCCAGCCTCTGGATCTAAGTCCTCTCATTCAGTGCCGACGTCTCCATTGGCACTGGTCATTAAGAAACATAAGCATGCTTCCGAGGGTTCATCTTCGGAACCAAAAGCTAAGGTTCCAAGGCTTTCTGGGCAGACTCAATCTACGGCACTGATAACTTTACCATTGACTTCTACACCAGATATGACAATTGTTCCTAGTATTATGACTACAGTTCCGACCTTAACCATGGCTCCAACGTCGGTGCCGAGTGCCACTCCGACTAGTTTGGTGCCCATTTCACCCTCAGTACAGACAGTACTTAAATTATTGTCATCCACCAAACTCAGGTCTATCTATTCTCCATCCTTGGACCCGTTCCATGGTCAACTCCCCAGTCCATTCATGGAAAGACTTGAATTACCTTCTGATTTATCCGTGTGCTCCACCAGAAGTCTTTCTGAGGCTGATGTTGTTAGGTTGGTGGATCAGATCTTGGCAGCCTGGGGTATTCTGTCCTCTTCTCAAGCCTCTCTCCCCTCTGGTGCAGTGTTTTTTTTTCCATCCACCCCTACATATTCTCCTCCTCTAACCTTGATGCAGGCTTCAGAGTTTTCGACTTCAGCACCCCAGGCACCGATAGCTTTGCTGCTGACAGTACCTGTGCCTTCGGCACTGAGTCTACCCCTGGTTCCCTCAGTGTAGGACTATGTCTTCACCTGCAGGCCCAGGGGATTTGAGCCAACCCCAAATTTTTCCATTGAGATAACCAGGTCCCTTTTGGCTGCATCAGCAGTGGACCCTTCCTTGGTTCCAGTCTGTCAGGTGGGGCTGTCAGAGTGGGGTGTGACCCCAGTTCCGAGTTTGTCTGTCTCGGTTCTTGGCTCCCATCCCTCCTCAGGGGGTCCTGTCTTTCAGGCTGTGGAAAGGGCTTTAGCCACTGCATCTCATGTGGCCCCTGGGTTATTGGGGTCTTCTCCTATGACCCTAGGTTCTTCAGTTCAGCCCCAACCTCTACCCCTTGACACTGTGCAATATGCTCGCAAGACTTGCCTTCTAAAGGCACTCCCTCTTCTGAGTCCTCCTCAGATGTCCCCACTGAGGAGCCCCCTCAGAAGAGATTGTGTAAGAGGAAACACCTTGATTCTCCTTAAGACTCTGTCACAGAGGACACGGATTTCAGTGAAGGGGAGGGTTCCCCACGGTCACTCCAGGAAGACATCCCCTTTAGAGACATTCTGCTGATTCTAAAACAGAGGGTTGATTGTCAGTCCAAAGAACTGTCCTTGGAGGAATCTGTGTACTTGCAGGCCTTTGGTGCATGCCCATCTACATCATGGGTGACCCCACCAGCTGATGATTTGATTAAAGTAATTGCTCAGTGGGCTTGGAAGGCTCCTGATGCCATGGAACTAGTTCCCCAGAGACCGGACAAAATCCTTACTGCTCCAGAAGATCAACCATATTGGGCTAAGGGCTTAGTAGTAGATGTCATGGTGGTAATGGCCACCATGAAAAAAAAACTAGCCAAGGAAAGTTCTACTGTAGATCCCCTGAACCGTGAGTCCAGGATGATGGACAGATTTGGGAAATGGGTCTATGCATCATCGACCTTCTGTATCAGGTCCTTGAACTTCTTGGCACATTTCACAAGGCTCCAGAGGGATCTGGTCAAAGAGCTGTCAAATACCCTGGTGGGAGCTGTGGCTGAGGATATCCAGGAAAAAGTGGCCTCCCAACTAGCTACCCTGGAGTTTATTTCGAATTCATCCATGAGGCTCATTGCGCATGCAGCTGAAGGGGCAACCAGGTCAGCAGCTTCAGGCACTGCAATTCAGAGACACATTTGGATGTGCCTGTGAGAATTTGCAGAACCATTCAAGTCTTCCTTTGTCAATGCCCCCTTTGACAGATCCTCCTTGTTTGTTCCCAAACTAAAGGAAACTCTGTCCAGCTGTGAAAAGGATGGAAAGACTTTGTCTGCTGTGGGTGTACATTTTTCCACTCCTCAGCCATCCTATTCCAGGAATCAAAGGAGTGGTAAAATGTGGTTCAAGAAGCACGAAAAGCCTTTCCAGGACACATGTGGCTCTGACTCCCCTCGGGGCAGATGGGGGAATTATAGTGGAAGATGCCATCCCAGAGGCAGGGGTGGTCCGCAGATTCAGGGTTCCAGGTGCTCATTCTCTGGTCAACCCTATCAGTGCTCCAGAAGGTCGTCCCGATTGCTTACCTCTGGAAGCAGTCAGAGGAAGATTTGCCTTGCACCCAAATGCCTGACAATGTATAACCACCGATGCCTGGCTGCTAAGGATCATTTCCAGAGGTTATCTAATTCACTTCATATTTTACCCAAGATCCCCAGCAAGACTCCCTGACATTCCACCCAGTCAGAGAGTTCAAGCAGCAATAGAAATTCAAAAGTTGCTAGAAAAAAGTTGTCCAAGAAGTCCCACCAGACCAACTAGGATCTGGTTTTTACTCAAGATTCTTTTTAGTGCCAAATAAAACGGGGGACTGGAGGCCAATTTTGGATGTCAGTATTCTGAACAAGTTCATCCAACAAGTAAAATTCTGGATGGTCATGGTTCAGTCAATTCTCCCTTTCTTAGATAAAGATGATTGAATGTGCTGTATCGACTTTCAAGACACATATTACCATATAAAGGTGGACAAACGTTTGAAAACATTTCTCCACTTCTGAATGGGAGCCAGTCATTTCCAATGCAGAGTAATGCCCTTTGATCTCACCTCAGCTCCGAGGGTGTTCACCAAATGTATGGCAGCAGTCACAGCACATCTTAGGCTGCTCAGATTCTGGGTGTTTCGTTATTTGGACGGCTGGCTCCTGACCACTCCCACCAGGCATCTACTGCTTCAAACTACGGACTATGTTTTAAAACTAGCCCTTCAGTTAGGCATAATGGTTAATCCTGCAAAGTCCCAGCTAACCCCTTCTCAGAACATACATACATATCAGGGTTTGCCTCAACACTGTCTCTTGCATAACATCGCTTCTACTACACAGACTACAGGTAATACAGTCTGAGGTCCTCCCTCTTTTTCGCTCAAACAAAATCTCTACTTATCTGATTCTGCAGGCATTGGGTTCCATGGTGGCAACGATCTCACTGGTTCCATTGGCAAGGTTTCACATGAGACTTCTCCAATGGTTATTTGCAAACCAATGGACTATTCTAACTCACTCCATGAACCATGTAGTTTTCATATCCAATCAATGCAAGAACGACCCATCATGGTGGATGTACTCAGAGGAGATTCCTCTAGGCCACCCCTTTTTTCTCCCTGAGCCCAAGGCCATAGTGACCACGGATGCTTCCCAGAAGGGGTGGGGGTGGGGCATCATCTTGGGAAGACAGTCCAAGGCACTTGGTCACCCTCTGAGGCCAATTTACATATCAATGTTCTGGAGTTAAGAACAGTGCTTCTAGCTTTGCAAGCATTTCACTCTGCCTTACCTCTAGGGACAGTACTGTATCTATACAGTCAGACAAATGTCGGTAGTCTGGTACATCAGAGGGGAACCAAGTCCTACCCACTGTGTCAAGAAGCCCTTCGAGTGTGGCAATGGGCTATAACTTCCAACTGCTTTCTGATAGCAACGCACATCCTAGGGAGTTCCAACATGATTGCGGACAAACTAAGCAGGTGCATTCTCATGCCTCATGAGTGGTCTCTGAACCCCAGAGTAGCGAAGGATATCTTTCTTCACTGGGGCCAGCCTTGCTGTGATCTATTTGCCTCACCCAAGAACAACAAGTGCAGAAGCTACTTTGCCCTAATTCCCCCTCAAGGGAATTCCCAAAGGGGCACTCTTTTCCGCGATTGGCTCCTGGGTCTTCTTTATGTCTTCCTTTCTTTTCAAAGCAGCTCGGCTGAGAAGCAAAGTGATTCTCATTGCTCCCTACTGGCTTCAACAAATCTTGTTTCCCTTCGTCTGGCCACATCTTCTGCACTGCCCCTGGATTCTGGACTCAGTTCCTGGTCTCTTGTCCCACCCCCAGGGACTAGTACATCCCAGTCTTCAGTCTCTCAAGCTGACAACTTGGTTTCTCCAATTCTGGTGGTCACAGGCATAATAATATCCTTTCTCACATGCAACACATTTTGATGGCATCCTATATACCATCCACCAGGAGTCTCTTCCTTAGTAAATGGAAGAGAGTTTCTATTTGGGCCTCTGACAATGGTCACAAAATTAAGAGGGTAGTTTTCTAAACCTGCCTTAGATTGGAGAGCCCTAACAAGGGACAGGGTAGTAGTGGAGAACACAAAAAGGTCATGTGCTGTTGATCAGTCCTTCCTTATTTTGTCTGCTGTTGACAGATATGAATGTATCAGAAAAGTAGCTTTTGCGGTTGAGAAAATGGTCCCATCAGAGGACCATTCGGGCTTGCTTTCTGTATTCTTCTGATTCCTACAGGATTTTGTTACTGTCTGAAGTAGCATTTGACCGCAGTATAGACCCTAGTGCCACTGCTTTTGATGGCTTTGTTAGCCATGCAAGATTTTGTTGATGTCATCAGCATGTGACAGTCCAACTGATGTCTTTTGCACTTTATTTTGGGACTGCATTTTCAGAGGAAGGTGATTGTCTTTGAAATTTTTTCTGCTCTCAGCGTATTCATGAAGGTGCTAGCCATTACAGTAAGGGCAAAACTGCAGTGAAGCCTACTGTGTTTTCTTACCTGGATAAATGTGAATGTGTGGTTGCCCTATAAGAAGTCTCTTTTGTCAGCTGAAACCTATTGTCTAGTAGTTCGAGTCCCCACATTCATTGTCAACTGGGTGCAGCTGTCAGTGCTTCCACTGCAGTATATCTTTTTGTAGGCTGATACTGGATGCTGTCCAGTTGCTGCATCCAATCCACAGGGATATGGTGCAGAAGTATAGGGAGACAGCAACATCACCTTTAGTTACTGGAGCTGTAAGAAGGGTAGGGTCGAGGGGAACTGCTCTGAGCATGAATTTGCAAGTTTTTCTGATTGGGGCAGGCTACCTTAAAAAACAAGTTGGTAAGCTGTAAACAAGTGAGTTGGGAACTACTTACAGACATCTTTTAAACTGCCAAGCTTTTTAAAAAGTAGTTTACAAGCTGCCTATAACTTGCAAAATGTCAAACTGTTCTTTCTTTAATATGGTTTATAGGCTGCCTATAAACAATTGCTTAATGACAGTTTGGAAACCATTAAAATCCTCTTCTCTTTAAAGATGACAATGATGTGTTGTTACTGCATTAATAATCCATTGCTTCCTTAATAACGTTTGACAGTTTACAAGCTGTAGACAATCACTTATAGACAGTATGAAGGGGTGGGTGTCAGATGTGTGTGTTGCTATGGCACCAAACTCCGTTGCCATACTTATGGCTACTTTAATTGCTGTAATTTACAGCAACAGTGGTATTTACTTGCAGCCCATCTTCACATAGGTTCTTTTGTGTGAGACCTGGTACTGTGAGTCTTGAGAATTTGAAAATTAAAGTGCACTTATCACAAAAGCAGTAAATTCAGAAACTTCTTGCACATTTTAAAGTGTTTTTGTTTCCAAATAAGTATCTGATATGCTAAGACTCAGTGCAAGTATTGAATGGCCAAAAATGTGGACTTAAGTCTGAAATCACAATTTCTAGGAATATTCCTTTTTCTTTGAGCTATGGCAGTCTTGGAGTTGGTCTGTCTAGGTTTGGAGGGTATAGAAAGGTTGTCTTCATAATGGTGGATGTGTGGGTGGGGGCATGCAAAGTACAGCTTTGAAGAAGAATAGCAGTATATTTTTCAGACTTATTTTGTAATCCCAGGGCTCATACTTAAGAATCTTGGAATTTTAATATTAAGCTATTTTTGCAAGGTGCTTAACCCCTCTGCACCTCCTGATGGGGGGGCAAACCTTCAACACTCTCCAAACTTATACAGTCAAACTCCGAGATTGCCACACCTCCTCAGATCAACAGGGGCAGGGAGGTGGACAAAACCCACCCTGTTAAAATAATTATGCTTTTCCCTTTGTACTGCAGTTTGCTTTATAGCATCACTGTAAACTGTTTGCACTCTTAGTTCAGACATCAGGTGAATCCTCAACTTTCAGCTACATAGAGAACTAGGCATTCTTCTTAAAATGTATTTAACTATTTCACGAGGTTTCTATGTAAGATGTGCTGAACGTGTTGCTTAAATCTTTATTTAAAACACAAATTTCACATTAATACAATTAAAAAAAATTCAAACTATCCTTCAAATGTATGTCTGTTGAAGTCATCTTTTTAACAAAGGTAATGGTGCTCTGTGACTGTTAATGTTATGGTGAATACTGATCAAACACAAGGACAAGTGACTTTTGATGCAAAGTTTTGTGTATGGTTACTATTTTACAGCTTAGTAAGGTATGTGAATTTTGTTTATTGTGATTTTCTAACAATTCAAAAAGTAAATTTTGTCTTTTGGAAAACTATTATTCAAATATTGTTTGAAATGTACCCTGTTTGTGTGTCTTCACTTTATATTTTACTGATACTAGAGTGTGACTTTGATTTTTAGATCTCTGTCATGACTGTGCCTCCATGTTATCTTCTTAATATAAAGGGCTTTTCCTACAAAACTAAATTTATTTCTTTGTGGTTGTGTCAGCTACAATGTGAGTAATGTTCTTACTGTTTAAGCCTGTATGTACATATTACATCTGCACTGTACATATGGATAGACTCCACTCGTTACTGTGTTGGCTCTTTGTTCGCATGAATTGTTTTGAAGATGATCTTTGAATATCTGTGCCTTTACTACAGATTTAATTGCAGGACAGTGGAATATTTTCACTTTTCCAGTTTTAACCCTGTGAAAAAAGTAATAATAGTAGAAAGGAGCAGGGATTCTGAAAGTTTTCACAATTGTATTTGCTCATGTATGTGTCTTTTCAATTTTGTTGTAGGAAATGGCAAATTCCTTTGCACAGAAGCATCTTCGCTCTATTATACTGAATGTGAGTATTGGCTCTTCACTTAACAGGATATCAAGCATAACTAAGAAGAAAAAAAAGTGCAATGTGGCGCACAGGTGAACACAAACCACTGCTTACTGAGTGCTTTCGTCGGTAGTCAAACACAAGACTTCATCAGAAAAAAAAAAAGCATTTCAGCCCAATACATTTAAATATAATCATCACTTCCTTTTACATCACTAATAGAATAATTAGTCCATTGATTAAAATCATAACATACTCAACATTTAAAAGCAGCAACAACCCTAATACTAAGGAAACAGAACACGTATATCCCTTCAGTAATTGCATTATAAAAATTAAATGCCAAGTAACCAAAATTAAAACATCCATATGTTGACTGCATACTGTCCAAATATAAATACATTTCACAAAAATATATGGTAAAAATATATGTTAGAATAAGTTTTTCACTTAAAAAATATTCTCAACAAACACACTTACATATGAAAATCAGCTTTTAATTTCAAAAGTCTTGTGGTTGACTACCGACGAAAGCGCTCAGTAAACAGTGGTTTATGTTCACCTGTGCACATCTTGATCTTTTTGTTCTTCTTAGTTTGGCTTTTTGAAGATATCAAGCATGTTAGCCTGATGAAATCCTAGTTCTTTTTCTGCCTGCATGTACTTAAATGTGAATTTGAGTTTAAATTTATAGTGTATGTTGTGAAAACTTAGTATATACATAGACAGACTGACATGGATAGATGTATGTATACACACATGGGCACACGTGTACACTAACATATGTACACTCACCCCCCTACACACATATCCACCCACTGAGGTATATTAATGCAGTAAGTCCACACATTTATAAATACAATTTTATTATAAAGTCAAAGAATATCAGTGGTGCAGACTCTTCTTATAAAAGTACCTTCTGTCTTTTAAAGTCCCAGTGTCCCTTAAACATAGGGGCACAGTCACTCACACAAAATCTAGTGATTCACCTGTGGAGCAGGAATCAATGTCCATAGCCTACTGGTACTTCCAGGTAAATCCTCTTCCCTTCTCTCTGGATTCTTTTGCAAGAATGTGCCCAGGTTTGTTGAGATAAAATTCATAGCCATTTGTATTGTAATTCACTTCCCAAAATAGATGTCCAGGCATCCAGTCTCCTTCCATGAGAGGCCGTGTTCACACTGAATTAATGGGGGTAAAGCCTTCTTCTTATATACCAGTTAATTGCATATTGGGTGTGTTAACTGATACATACAGAAATCCTCACTGACTAATGGCAGCTCACTATTTACAGAAGCAGTCCTATTTATAACATTATATAAACTCTTTGCATTGTAAATCTACAGTTCTCTTTATAACATTTGTGCACAGTATTTACATCATTTGAGGCACCATTCTGGTGAGATCCACCACCTTATATTACAGTGTATTCATTTTACATAGATCTACATTACAAGAATTAGCTTATGTCATTTATGTATGTTGTTAAAATTCTTTGCTAGCTGTACTATGTTACTAAAAATGTTCTTTCATGTGATTGCCAATATCATCTACTCCAGATCTGTCAGTTGTATACACATGTGTGTGTGTGTGTGTGTGTGTGTGTGTGTGTGTGTGTGTGTGTGTGTGTGTGTGTGAGTGCATGCATGCGTGCGTGTGCGTTTGTCTTTGTACACATTATTTCAATGCCAAGCACATTGGCAGCAAACTACACTGATTGCAAAAGGAAGGAACAGTCTCATTTTGTGATTGTTAAAAAAAAAAAAAATCTACCAGTAACTTGCAGACTTTTCCCCATGTACCACCTCACTTGTGTGCTAACCCTGCCCCTAGCCCAATAGTGCCAAACCTACACATTAATTTACTTAAAAAAACTTTCTCTAACAGTAACAGCAAGATGCACACGCAGTTCACACACATGCACCACAGCATCTATCCCTTCTGTAGCCCTTACACTAACCCTAACCCGCAAACACTTACATGCACACCGTCACACCCAATATCTACACTTTCGATATAACCCAAGGTTTTGGCATTACCATCCACTCTCACTCACCGTGACCACATACATAAAAGCAACATTCAGCATTGATCCTTTAGCTTACTTCTGCCCTCAGGATTGAGTGCTTTTGACAGATTTGGATACCAGAAATGTCTTTTGACAACTTGTTCATTCAGCAGAGTAGCAGAGTGTACAACTATATATATATATATATATATATATATATATATATATATATATATGTATACCTATATGTGTGTGTGTGTTTATATATATATATATATATATATATATATATATATATATATATATATATATATATGTATATATATATATATATATATATATATATATATATGTGTGTGTGTGTGTGTGTATACTCTGCCTGTAATGGTGCCATGGCTGGTACTTTTACACAGCACACTCTGCCTATACTAGTGCCATGGCTGGTACTTTTACAAAGTGCACTGTGCCCATACTGGTACAATGGCTGGTACTTTTATACAGTGCACTGTGCCTGTACTGGTGCAATGGCTGGTGCTTTTATACAGTGCATTGTGCTTATACAGGTGCCATGGCTGGTACTTTTACATAGTGCACTGTGCCTGTACTGGTGCCATGGTTTGTACTTCTACACAGTGCACTGTACCTATACTGGTGCCATGGTCAGTACTTTTACACAGTGCACTGTACCTATACTGGTGCCATGACTGCTACTTTTGCACTGTGCCTCATCTGATGCCGTGGTTATTACTTTTACAAAGCACACCGTACCTATAGTGGTGCCATGGCTGGTACTTTTACACAATGCACTGTGCCTATACTGGTGCCATGGCTGGTACTTTTACACAGTGCACTGTGAATATACTGGTGCCATGGCTGGTACTTTTCTAAAGTACACTGTGCAGTAACTGTTTGAAGTCTCGCACTCAAATTCGTGTGTCACAGAGTATGAAGACCAAATGGCAGAGCATTTAGACTAACTTATGCTAAGTTTGAGATTGACATTTCTTGGAATATTCAGTTTTTTCTGAGGTATAGTAATCTCATTGTTAGTATTTATAAGTTCAGCTGGTAGAGGGCCTTGACCCATGCAAAACAAACATAGTTTAAAGGAGAAGAGTGATGCTTGATATTTGCTCTTATGTAGTTTCAATCTTTTTTTTTCAGTATTCTGACACTTGCTAATTTGAGTGTTGAGATTTCAATGGGGGAGCAGCACTGTGCCTATACTGATATCATGGCTGGTACTGTTGTGCAATACTGTGCCTAGAATGCTGCCTTAGGTGGTATTCTTGTATGGTGCACTATACTTAATTGCCATCTATGATACTTGTATTGCAATATGATGTGTCTTTATTGGTGCCATGGTTGGTACTGTTAAGCAGTGCACTCTGCTTGTATACATGCATACATACATGCACGCATGCATATGCACACATGTTTCAGACATGGGCAATAATACCCTTCTATCCTGCCAATATACAAAAACAGTCATTCCCATAGGTGCCCATGTTGTTTTTGAAAATATCTAAATTATTACTTACACTGCATCTATACTGCTGCTTGCAGTGGTCTGAATTATGTTGTCAGTATTAATTCTGCTAGTAGTATCATTTCCAGCACATAAGTATTAGTGCTAACATTGCAGAATTAGTGATACTGTCATAGTAACCATTACAGTAGTGTCATGCAATATACTGTAAAACTGTGTAGCTTGTTCTTATCTAATACTTATCTTGTTTCAGCATGTGATCCGGGGCAATCGACCAATAAAAGCAGAGATGGCACATCAGCTTTATGTACTCCAGGTACTGACATTTAACCTTCTGGAGGAGAGGATGATGACCAAAATGGACCCAAGTGACCAGGTCAGTAAGAGCTATAATATTCATCATTTCTTTTGTTATCGCCACCATCTAAGTTACGTTCCACATGTAAAGCAGCTCTAGTCGCAATATAATGGCTCACCTACTGCTTGTTCTGATTTAAATGTAATGGTTTCCATTCCATTCTCTGAACTTTAATTGTCAGAGTTGACATTTTTACTAAAAAATGCCCCTTCCCTTCAAGATCGTCCTGATTTCATCTTGATCTTGTTTACATGCTTACATCAAAGTTAATAAAATGCATTCCTGGGAGGTTCCATTCTAGCATTAGGGCCTCCCTCATTAGCTTGTTACTGCTGCTGTATATATATGTGTGTGTGTGTGTGTGTGTGTGTGTGTGTGTGTGTGTGTGTGTGTGTGTGTGTGTATTAATAAATAAGTAGATAAAATCTATAGCTTGCTATTAGTATAGTGTGTGTGTGTGTGTGTGTGTGTGTGTGTGTGTGTGTGTGTGTGTTGGGGGGGTATTTAGTTGAAACTGTCGCATTATGTTGTCATTTCTCTTTTCAAGGCACAGAGAGATGTCATTTTTGAACTACGAAGAATTGCCTTTGATGCAGAACTTGATCCAGGTACGGGAAACACGAGTACAGAGAAACGACGTGCCATGTACACCAAGGACTACAAAATGCTGGGCTTCACGGTATGCCCCATGATGTTGCTCTAAGCCTGCTATGGCTTATAATTATTAGGATATGATGGTTACCTGCAAATGATAGTAACTGTAATGCTGAGTTATTATGTACTAATACTGTCAGAAGGCATCTGCTTTGTTCTAGCTACTTGCTGTTGTGCCCTGCATGGCTGCATTTTGAGGAAGTTGGGGTAAGGTAATTTTGCGTTCAGCGTCAAAATGTTTTTTGTATGGATTGGGATGAGATTTCACTTTATCTTTTCTCTAGGGAGCAGTGTGTGTGTTTATTTATTTATGTATTTATTTTATTTACCACCTGTTGCAAACAAAGGCAGAAGATGTTTATGTTCAGGGGTAACCCAGGAGGTTTTTACCATGTTAAAGGACTCCCTGGAGTTCCATAACACAATGTAGGGCTGGGATAATCAATCATACGTGTAGAAAACATAGTTTATGTACAGTTTCTTACCTTAATTTTTAAACCTTAGGTCCAAGTTAGTCTAAGGCCCAGATGTGATTGTCACACTCAGGAGTATAACTGAAGACATGTCCAATAAGAAAGTTATTGCCCTATCCCACTATACAGACCATTTGCAGATTATCTTCAAATGCTGTACCCAGTTTGGGAGCAGTCACCTCTGTTAGTACACAGTGAAGTGTAAAGAAAAATTCTAAGTTGCATGGGATTTGTGTGAGAAAATTTCTGAGGAAGGGTTTAAGACATTAGCACACATATTTCACAAAGTTAAATGAAGCAAAGGAATGCACCATTTCCATACCTCTCAACTGTACAGATTTTCACAGAATGTCCAGATTTTTGCCTCATATTTCTGGTCTGTTTTTCATAAATTTATGGTTTTCTGAGAAATCATTGAGGGTTGAAATCAGAAAGTAATGACAGACATTTGAATTTTAGATTTCCTACCCTTCAGAAAAATCATGCTAATGCAAAATATGTTACTCTATTAACTTTCTAAGTTTGTAAGAGCATTATTTAAAAAGTGTCCCTATTTTTGGTCCTTTGTCCCCCCATTTTTATGACTTTGTCCAGATTTCTTGCTCTAAGAGGTTGAGAGGTATGACCATTTCTGTGCAGAATTAACTTGCCAACAAGAGACAGATTTAGAGTGAGAATAAGAGATTAAGAAAATCAGTTTGTGAATCACTGAAAATGTGGTAGACATATGGAATAAGTTTGCTGGCAATGGCTGAAGACAAAATATTGCTGTAAAATTTAGTGATATGTGGGGTATAGACAGAGAGAGAGAGAACTCAGAAGTAAAGGTACACCACAGAGGGAACTTAGAAGTAAACATACACTCAGAGGGAACTTAGAATTACACATACACTCACAGAGGGAACTTAGAAAGAAAGGTACACTTACAGAGGGAACTTAGAAGTAAAGGCACACTTACAGAGGGATCTTAGAAGTAAACATACACTCAGAGGGAACTTAGAATTACACGTACACTCACAGAGGGAACTTAGAAGGAAAGGTACACTTACAGAGGGAACTTAGAAGTAAAGGCACACTTCCAGAGGGAACTTAGAAGTAAACATACACTCACAGAGGGAACTTAGAAGTAAACATACACTCAGAGGGAACTTAGAATTACACATACACTCACAGAGGGAACTTAGAAGTAAAGGCACACTTACAGAGGGAACTTAGAAGTAAAGGCACACTTACAGAGGGATCTTAGAAGTAAACATACACTCAGAGGGAACTTAGAATTACACGTACACTCACAGAGGGAACTTAGAAGGAAAGGTACACTTACAGAGGGAACTTAGAAGTAAAGGCACACTTCCAGAGGGAACTTAGAAGTAAACATACACTCACAGAGGGAACTTAGAAGTAAACATACACTCAGAGGGAACTTAGAATTACACATACACTCACAGAGGGAACTTAGAAGTAAACATACACTCAGAGGGAACTTAGAATTACACATACACTCACAGAGGGAACTTAGAAAGAAAGGTACACTTACAGAGGGAACTTAGAAGTAAAGGTACACTTACAGAGGGAACTTAGAAAGAAAGGTACACTTACAGAGGGAACTTAGAAGTAAACGTACACTCAGTATTATGTGTTTTTAGTAGAAAACGCAATTAAGAGAAAAAAACAGGTCAGACTTTACAAACTTAATTGGTGAATCCTGAAAGCAGCCACGAATTGCAATGATAATTTGAAGTTTGACCATATTGGAAGAACACATGGCCATGAGAGGCAAGGTAGATGAACAGCACGACAACACAACTCTGTGGCTGTGTCAGTGCACTGTGGTTCACCACAGTAGATAAGTATCACTATGCTGTTATAAGGTTAGTTTGAGGTCCTAATATGTTGTAGTGCATCACATTAATAAACTCACAGTAAAGGATCCCATTACAACAGTGACTGCAGCAGTAAACCCTGCAGTGCCTGCATGGTTCCATTTAGTAACATTCAGACCCTATCATCCATTGTTTTTAGCAGATCCTTGTCAACTATAGCAATAGAAGGAACAGCAAGCAGAACTCAAAGGTCATTTTACAAGTCCCAGACCCAGAGTAAGGTCAAAGACAGACCACAAACAGTAATGGAAAATAGTCCATTATGAGATTAATTATTTAGATGTGGTGATTACAAAAGATGTCCACAATAAAAGTTCTATTTTTTGTACTGAATAGACTGGACATTAGCTCCAGGGTAGGCCCATGGGAATGTTTTTTGGAAAAGAGAGAACTATGGTGGTAATTTCTGCTAGATTCTTGTAGTTATCCTGGATTGAATAACATGCTTTCAGTAACCTGTCTTCTTAAACTGTGGTCACTTGAAATTTGAATTTCTCTTACATTTTGTTATGAAGAGTTTGTTTTTTAAAGGGTTCTTGTTATGTGTAATGGTACTGATGTGTCTTAATTGGTTAACACACCCATGTGATCAACTTTTGAAATTTTTAAAATGGGAGTTTTTTAACGTTAAGTTGTTCTGATGAAGTCCTATAGTGATGGGATGAAAGTGCTTAACTTGCATATTTATATTAAAGCATTCAGTGGTATATGATTAGTGTCCCTGGAGGTGTTTTTTGTTGTTAATATATGAAAACCATTGCTTTATTGTCAAATTGGGAGTAATAGAAAATGAAATACAATCACAAAGTCTGTTTCAGCAAGTGTGCTTATGAAATGCAAGTCCATATATGAGCCTTTAAAGCTGAGTGTTTTCTATTCAGTTCACAAGCTTAATATTTCTTCCAAAGTAGGCCAGAAGACAAATAACACTTAGAAGTACCGAGTGTTTATTTCACTAGGGTTTACCCAATAATCTCTACCACACAGACCGAGGACGTTTTGTTTGTTTATCCTTTTTCACAATAACAACTTATATTCTCTCCCCAAATTTAGGGTTTGTTTGCCTTTTCCCAGTTAGGGGTCACCACAGCAGAACTCTGGTCTGCTAAAGATTGGCAGTAGATTTTTATGGTGCTGAGTTGCCAGCCCAATGCCCAACCTTCAGCAAAGGCACGCCCATTCATGCATGTCTTTCGGAGGCCACTCGACCACAGGGAGGACATGCAGACTCCACATAGAAGGCACTCCAGCCGAGAATCAAACAGGAGAACTTCTTGCTTTGAGGCAACAATGCTACCGGTGTACCACCGCGGCTATACCTCTCCCCATATTTAGGGTAGCCTTCCAAATTTCTAGTGTCAGGGTCAGATTCTAGATTACTTTCATAGATAGCTATCTAGAAGTTTTGTTTCAGACCTTGACTCAACCCATTTGACAGGAAATCAGCTTGTTAAAGGGGCAGCTGCCTGACAGAGGTCTAGAGGCAGCATTTGCCTATTGATTGCTATGGAGATATTCTGCCTGCATGCTTCACACTCAGCAGTGTGCTTTCCTGGTTAAGTGTATATATACATCACACACACACAGAGACACACACACACACACATATATATATATATATATATATATATATATATATATATATATATATATATATATATATATATATATATATATATGTGTGTGTGTGTGTGTATATATGTATACATGGGTCCACTTCTGAATCTCGAAATACTGAAATGTCGAATTTTTGTATTTTGAGACCAGAATAGCGAAAGTGCAGTTGTTTGAAACTGCATATTGTCGAATATTACGTTGCCGAATCTGCTGTTGATGTGGTGTGGTTTATTGTTGGTTGTGTGGTTTCACTTTAAAGTGTGTTGGTGTCTAGGTAGTGAAAATGGCGGCTGATGTCCAGAGATGTTCGGAGATTCAGGTAGGTTTGTAGTTTTTAAGAGTTATTGCTAGAAATGGGGTTTGTGGTTGTTTTTTGGCGAGTTTTAGGAGCAGGTTAGGGTAGGTAGGTAGGTTAGAGTGTGGGTGTGTAAGTGTTGAAAGTGGTGTTTTTTTGTAAATGTGTAGTGTGTGTGTTTTTAATGGGATAAGTATGACAGTGTGCAATGGGAGTTTAGGATGTGTAAAAGTAGGTTTGTTGTTTTTTTTCATGTTAGTACAACCTCAGAGTTGGTATGTATAAGTAGCAGGGGTGTGAGGGTGCAGCCTCCGACATGGGAGGTGCAGGGGAGCTTGCCCCCCACAAAAACTTGTGTTAGTGTTAATGTTATTTATTTTGAGTTTTATACTACTTTTTTGAGTTTATTTTGGGAGAGGGTTGGATGATTGCTTTTATTTTGGGGGTTTTTTGGGTTTTTTTTGTCATTTTGCATTGTCGGTATTGTAGATTTTCATTTTTCTGGATTTTAGGTATTCTGGTCTCGATATACAGAAATTCGACCTTTCAGTACTTCAAGATTCAGAAGTGAACCTGTGTACACACACATTTACTGTTTATTTTATTTATCCTTGGCTGACCAGGTTAGTCCCACTAGACTAGTAGGCTCTTTTCAGGGGAGACATGAGGTGGTACGTATACTACTAGAGGAAATTTGGCTTGGGCATTGAGGAACATCCCCTCCTGTTTTTGATTGGTGCTGAGGGATCTTTTACATCCACCTCAGCAACCACTAACTCAAGCAGATGGGGACTCAATTTAATGTCTCATCCAAAGGCTGACATACTCAGTAGTGCAGCACCCCCTTATGTTGCACTGCAGTGTCAGCAGTTGATCTACCTGATGTGGGAATAGAACTCACAGCCTGCTGCACCAAAGGCTAGTGTGCTGTGAAAAATTTTCATGTGACTGAATCACTTTTTTTTTGTTTTTACTGCTAGTGCTAAAAGCACCTTGTGGCAGTTGTCTTTTGGTGGCCCATGTATCACGTTAGTACAGGCACCATTCTTCTCAACTGTCTAGAAGTTTGCTGAATATCCATTATGTTGCCTTGTATATTTTCTTTCTCCATTATAATATTTCACATATTCTGAAAAGTCACAGAGGTTTATACTCAGCCAATAATGGCAGATGTTAGAGTTTCATACTTCAGACTCACATACAGACTGCCACACACATACACACACTCACACCCCACCACCACCATTGCCTCTCTGCTGAACTTTGCTAAAATTACCTAGTTAAGTTAATTTTTCTAGGCTGGCTATGTTAATTTACTCAGATGAGTGATACTGTACATGAGTAGCTGCAGACATTTCTGGGGGAGGGCACATAGCTAATTAGTGTTAGCCTCTCCACTGGATTACCTTTGGCTCTCTATCCTTTAATCCAACTGGCAGGACTACCCTCACTGATGATGCTTCCCCACTCAGTGTGGTGGTCTCTGAATTGGAAGGGGTTACCCCTGATTGGTGCAAGTAGATGTAACAAATGCATGCCGTTACTTTTCTCTTGTGGTTTAGCTATTTTTTTTTTTTTTGTAGTTACAGTGCTTTGTAATATTACTATCATTTCCATATAGGCAACATCCTAAGTAAGAGATTATTCATTAAGTACAAGTTTAAAGTTCAAATCAGATGAGCAGTAGATGTCAGGTATCCTTTCTTGAAAAACAATTGGAGAGAAAAAATAGTGGGTGAGGTTTAAACGAATTGCTGCACACCAAGTTTCCTTTTTCATACAGTGATATCACATAAAGTGGTCTGTCCTTTCTACATGGACCAGCAGATAACTCAGTGAATGTGTTTACAGTATCCTGGACTGCACCTTCAAAGTCTGATTTTTTTAACATAGAACTTACGATTTTTTAAATATTTTTTTCATACCTTGTAATCATTTTTTTTTTAGCATTTATCCCTTAAGTTTTACCAAAAGGAAAATGTCCTAGGTAACAGTGAAATGGACTTCTAGCTAAATGTATATATACTCCATCACTGTTACCCCAGTGGCTTAATGTAATAAAATGTTTCTGCATTTTGGATGCTGCTTATGCATGGCAATGTGAGCTGTTTGCATGGCACCAGAAGCCATGCAGTCTGTTTTAGACTGCCTGAAAAAAAAGAATTGTTAACTGCATGTTTTGATTTTTTTTACTTATTATTGTAAACAATCTCTACACAGAACCATGTCAACCCAGCTTTGGATTTCACCAAGACTCCTCCAGGGATGTTGGCACTGGACAACATGCTTTATCTTGCCAAGGTGCACCAGGACACATATGTCAGGGTAAGATGAAACCACACTTTCTACTGCTGCTCCTTAGGGTGAAATGTTTGCTACCCTGTCTAAAGAAGATGAATGGTAAGGCTGAAGGACTGGATTAGTAGAAGAAACTCAAAGAACTTCTTTAGTTAAAAAGAGCAAACTGGTTTAGTTGCTCTTTACTTAAGTTTATTGCAACAGCAGTGGCTCCTATTTCCTGTTTCTACTACCACAGTAAGGTACATGCACTAGTAGTGAGAGGGCTGTCTTTCAAAAGCTGAGGAGCAAACTGGGCTCTGACAATCTTGGTGTCTTCAACAAAAATGTTTGGTAGGTCATTGTAATTATAATTTCAAGTCTTTTGGCTATTCCTGGTTAGTGGTTGCCACAGCGGATCACCAGTCCACAGATTGATTGGCAGTGGTGTTTTTACAGTGTCGAGGTGCCAGCCTGGTGCCCAGCTTTCACAGAAGGCACACACATACACACACCTACCTTGCATGCCTTTAAAACTCACTCGACTGCAGGGAGGACATGCAGACTCCATACGGAAGGAGCTCCAGCTGAGAATCGAACCAGAGAACCTCTTGCTGTTAGGTGACAGCACTAACCACTGCACCATCACGGCCAACATAGTTATAATTTCAAGTAGTAGGACATTTTAGAATTTTGAAGTGAGATTGTATTTCTTTTTTTTTTTTCATGCTTGCTTATATGTGTGGGGAGGGGAGGCATATTATAAGATGGTGTTAGCTTGACAGCCTGATATTCCCAGCAGCCTTATGTTTTATAACTGTGCCTGAAAAGTTGTAAGAGATGGTGTTGGGTAACAACAATGGAGGTGGGGCACCAGCAGATAGTTGTGGAGAAGGGGAAAGAGAAAAAAACAAAACAAACAAACGACGATTTCTTGAAGCTGTTGCTGTACCACATGCAGCTGAAGGGTAGGACATGGGCAGGGTGACTGATTTGTGTAATGAATTACCTGTTTTCTCCTGTTGCAAAACTGGCTATCTTGTGCTAAGTGGTACTGAGATTGTAGTTGTTGATTGTAGCAGGAACTGAGTACAGTTTCTCCATGTATTAGATTAATTAACTCATTAATATGTCTCAGCTGTGGAATGCGACACCTCTAGCTGCCTATCCCTGCATTCGAAAGCATTTTCTGAAAAATCAATTTAAAAAGCATAAGCCAAACAAAGATAAATATCTTGTGAGCAGTAAATGCTATTAAAAAGTACAAAGGACAATATTATCAGTAAAAGTCTACTTTACAATGATTATAATAATAAATGCATTTGTAGTCTTTACATTACCACTGTATTATAGGGTCTATGTAGATAAACGAAAGTTTATCTTACTGAACGCTGACATTATCAAAAATCCCAGAACTCGAATGCAATTGTGGGGGGCTGCACCCCCCACACCCCCTGCTAAATATATATTCCAACTCCGAGATTGCACTACAGTGAGGAAAGGGCAAATATTCCCATCTTCACTGTACTGCGATCTCACAATTCCGGTTTTGGGTTTTGGGATTTTCGCTCATGTTAGCGTTCGGTAAGATAAACTTTTGTTTATCTAATGTAGACCCTATTATATTATAATATACAAACCCAGAACTATCTTTTCATCTTTTTAACTTGCCTGTACGTATAGTGTCAGAGCACTTTTATTTAGCCAGACTTGAGCTTTCACACAATGCAAGACATTTAAGAGTGATTATTGTTTATTTATAGAAATTTAAAAATTGTGCTTATTTGTATAACTAGCAATATAAGTAACATTGAAAGTCTCAGAAAATGCAGCTTAAAGAGTATAATTTTCTTTAGCATCATCTAAGGTTTCACCTAATGTTATTCAATAGTTTACTTGGATTTGGAAATAATAATGTACACATGGAAATGTACTGCATATCTTCATAATTACTATCTAGCAGCTAATGATATCTCCAGCATAGTGTACTGTACAAGGACAATGGCAGTGCATGCCACCAATGCATTTCACAGTTACCTCAATAAGCTCTAGCTCTGTCAGGTACAAACACATGAATAGCAAGAAACAAATTAATGTCACCACTGCAAGCCATTCTAAATTATTGTTAGCGTCATTTTGTTGCACTTAACTTGCTGCCTGTGACTAACTGGCAAATCATTCTGTTAAGGAAGCTAATCTCCCAAGAAAGTTGGGAAAGAGATTTTTTTGATGGTAGTTTGTCTGATGGGCGATACCACGAAGGAGATATTGCTGAAAACCATTTTCAGTGATTATTAACTGCCGCCTTTTCTCCACTTCTGTGCAACCATGGAGTTGGTGTACATAAGCTGAATACTGTGGGGCTCTCTCCCTCCAATGGGTCTGCAGGGGTGGCTTGCAAATGCAAAAGAGGTGAGTCTTTTATTTGCTGAAAGTGTTTTTTCAGCAATAATATTTTGAGTTGCTGTGAGATAAATTATCATTCAACCTATAATCATGAATCTGAAAATGTTAGGACACCATGAGGAGCTATAGGTGATAAATCCAGCATACAGCCTTCTGAGTTACATCCATCTCCTGTAGTGACAGTATGAACAGTCACCAACTTCCACTGAGTTAACTAGACAAGCAGGGAATGGAAGTAGATTGCCAGACCTTCCTTTTGTATCACACACACAATGCATGCACAAGAATGGACAATTTAGATTTGCCAGTCAACCTACCATATATGTTTGGGAGGTGGGAGTATAACAGAATACCTGAAAGAAAATCCATGTAAATCATAGGGAAGACATGCAGACCCTGCAGAGAAGGAACCCCAGCCAAGAATCAGAGAGTCTCTTGCTGTGAGGAAACAGCTCTGCTCACTGTACCGCTATGCCATCCACTATGGGTGTTAAATAGAAATATAGAAAAAATTCACTTAGGCATGAACGGGTTAATGATGTAAAACTCACTGCTTTCCTTTTGTTGAGCGGAAATTAACACTGTATAGGGCAGACCCAAGGCTGCATTCTAAAAACGTTTTTCTGAGTGTAAGTGAATTTTTAGTAGTTTGCTGCTTTATAAAAAGACTTTACACCAGAGTAAAACACTAATCTAGGCAGGAAGATTTTTAGAAGCCCAGAGCCAACTAAGCTTTAGTCCATTTCAGCAATTAAGTGTTTTTTGGTCAGTCAGACAGATTTTATAACAGCTTAAAACTTATTTCAGATCCCCCGGTACCATCTGCTTTTTTAATGGGTGTGTAATTATTGAGCTGTTGTTTCCTCACAGAAAATGATTACTTTAGTGTTAATCTAATTTAATATTAAAGCTATATATGTGTAGCTGTGTTTATAGTTTCTGCAGTCCAAACTGAATCATAATTTGTATGTGAGACAGAGGTTTACATTGTTGGTTTCTTAAAATATTACCCATATGGAATTGATGTAAATACTTCATAAATCCTTATTTGTTTGATTCTTTAGTATGCTATATTTACTCTTTCTTACGTTACATAGAATAAAATATTTTCAGAACTGTAACTTATGGTAATATTTGTATTCTCTTTGGTTTGTTTCCTGCCAGTGCGGTATCTTTTTGTTCCATTATTTATTTTCTGAACAGAAAAAAATCACAAAGTTCAAGATAATGCACAAAACCCTCATAATTATTAAAAGTACAATGAAAAAGAGTAACTGCTTTCATCTATTGGACTTCATTGGATGATTCACATTTCATGAGGTGCTTGCTACTTTTATTTTTGTTTTTAACACATTAGGATTTTGGTTTTCTCTGTGTTTGAGTTAAAATACTATGCATTGCACTTCATCAATTTTTCAATATTAAAACGTAAGTCAAAAAATAAATAAATAAATATATATATATATATATATATATATATATATATATATATATATATACGTGTGTGTGTGTGTGTGTGTGTGTGTGTGTGTGTGTGAAACACTTTTTTTTGCAGAAAGCTTACCCCCTTGCACCACCCTATCCCCCATACCCGTAGTTTTTTATATATGAATTCCATGGTCACAGTACGGTGAGAAAAGGGAAAAAAAGCAATTCAACTGCACCGCTGGCTAAAACAATCCAAATAACTGCAGTAAAATGAACTGTGATATAGAAAAAAACAAAGAAAAGCCTCTCCGATTAACATACCTCAATGTTGTTTAGGTAAACCAAGCATTTTATAGATTGCCTAAGTTTTACGATTTTATTTATTTTTATACTTTTAGCCCCATAAGCGTTCCAACATTTTCAAGCACATTTCTTCATCTTAATTACTGAGCATGTCATATGAAATGATTTTGCAACTTTATTAGTTTATTCATCCTGTTTGATTTCTTCCTGCATGAGGTCACAGAGAACTTCTGCAATATCACAGTTGCACTCATACCATACACAGTGATGTCAAAAGACAGGCTTCTACATAAAGTAGGGAATGCTGCAACTGAAGCAGCTGGATTCTAAAGTATTCAGGACAAAAATATCACATATCCTTGCATATTTTGTTAGCATTAGTTAATGGGGAGGAGAAATATAAACTTTTTCAGTTGTTTTTATTTGGCTATGTTAACATTTTTATTTATTGTCTTTGTTAGCCTGGTGGGTAGACTGATTCTGGAACCTTTTTCAGCCATGAACTGGGTGCTTTCAGCACAAACATTTTCAAATTTACAAGCTCATGACATAACAGGAAGGAATACCTCTCAGCCTCTCGTTTTTTTCAAACAGTATCACTGGACCATTTCAGTCATAGCAGAAGAGCCAAAATCATAGCACTCAAAATGTGCTTGTGTGTAAACTTGCTCCCTGGGGCTGGTGGCATAACATATAACATTGCTTTGTTGGGAGGTTAGAATCTGTAAAATTAGGACTCATATTATGGGTCTAACAGATACACAGCTGCATAGTCCCTGAATAGTTCACTGTAACAAATAACACTTGCACATTTTTATACCCCAAATTGTACAAAACACCACCCACACCCACACCCCCCCACACACACACACACACACACACACACACACACACACACACACACACACACACACACACACGCACACACACACACGCACACACACACACGCACACACACACACACACACACACATGTAAGTATATATATGTATGTAGATATATATGGATCTACTAATAACAGCTGATACATGGAGATGTCAACATGCTAAACATCAAAACACATTGACATGCTACAGAGCATGCTGGGAGGCTAATCCTTGGAACATACAGCACAATTTAAAGTGTTTTTCGTATGGGAGCAAGCTCCCCCCCTCACTCCCTGCTAATTATGTGTATTAACTTTGACATTACACAATCCCTGGGCATAGGGCATATTCCCCTAATCTAGGGAATGTCAATATCACACATCTGTCAGCCATCTGTATATATTGAGCGAAGTGGGTCAGCAATACAGAGGCTGACCAAAGTAAATATGTATCTTCTTCTTCTTTCGGCTGCTCCCGTTAGGGGTCGCCACAGCGGTAAATATGTGTGTGTGTATGTGTGTGTGTGTGTGTGTGTGTGTGTGTGTGTGTGTGTGTGTGTGTGTGTGTGTGTGTGTGTATATATATATATATATATATATATATATATATATCTGCAGTTGAGAAGAGTGAATAGTCTGTTTGCTCAAAGCTGCAGTGAGTTAGGCCTTCTGCCCTTGCTCTGCTGTTTTGCAAAAACTGCTGTGCAACTACAAAAGATAAGTGCTTATTTTCAACTGTTTTCTGCACATCTCATTAACTAAAACAATATTTGCTGCATATCTGTTTAAACTGTGGAACTGTTTATTAGGCTTATTGAATTCAGTCCTTATCTCTGTTATGATTTTTGTCTCCTTTTTGTTTCTCTGTTTGCTCTGTTCATTTTACTTGTTGCTGTACTTGAAAAACACTAGCAAAGAGCTGAATATCTATTACTGTTAAAGACCTTTGGAGCTTGTAGTACAATCCTTTGTTTAGAGAGGCCTAGCTGTTTCTTCGTGGGAGAGGGTTTCCGTTTGGTCTGATCTGACTAGAGTTACTGCTAGAGGGCTCTGTTTTTTTGATTGGATAATTTGGATGGTTCCTCTTTTTCTGCCTTAAATAGCCAGTGTTTAAACCAGTTTATGCTTGTTTGCTCAAAGTTGCAGTGAGTTAGAACGTTTGCCTTTGCTCTTCTGTTTTACAAAAACTGCTGTGCGTCTACAAAAGGTAAGTGCTTATTTTCGACTGTTTTCTGCACTTCTGATTAACTAAAACAGTATTTGCTGCATATCTTTTTAAACTGTGCAACTGTTTTTTAGGCTTAGTGAATTCAATCCTTACCTTGGTTCTGATCTTGTATCCCACCCATGTGCCCAACTGTTGTTGTGATATTAAACCTTGGTGGCTTTTTAATTGCTCGCCTCTACTATAAATTTGATATTGCACACTCTCCCCATTCCCATTACATCAGCTAATTCTACTGAGTACAGTGAGATGACTTGTGAAGGCCCACCCCTTTAGCTTCTTATCCTTAAATTATCTTCTGTCTCCTCACTTTTTACTTAAAAAAATATTGTGCCTCTTCCTACTTCATTTTTCTGCTTGTGCTTAGGTGTTCAACTGCATTTAGTTTGCCACATTTGTTAATGCTTTTCAGTAGACTTATTAAACTGATGACAGTATTCTACTGAATTGCCGGTTTATTTGAGTTGATTTTTACTGTTGTGATTGTGAGCTAATTTATCACATTTTGCACTGTTTTAATACAATTTATTGATTAACTGCATTTCATTGCTGTTTAAATGCATTTCATTGCTATTTACTGCAATTCATTATTGTTTAACTGTATTTTACTGCATTTCATTACTGTTTTACTGTATTTTTTCATACTGTGAGTTCTGTTTTTGTCTGTAAGTGGTTAATATGTGCTCTTTTGTCAGTTTTACTGTGTTCTTAACCCTTAAATTGAGTAGGATAGTCGGGATACAGGTTTGCTGCATCCAGAGCTGCAGCTGCACTGTTTTTAAACCTTTGTGAGGTATTCCAGCTACAAAGTTTCCCTTAGTAGCACTTGTGTGATCACCTAGTAGTACTACTCTTAGATCTTCCACCCTTTACCCTCTTAGCTCTCTCTGGCCTCTCTCCCTCAGATTCTGAGAAATATGGATGGACAATTTCCTATGTTTTCTCCTGCCAGACTGGTTAATATGGGCATCCTGAGATAATGTAGCAACTGCCTCATGTACACGGACAACCCTGTACTACTACTACCCAGGAACACAATTTGTGAGAGATGCAATTACATTAAGAACCTAGAGTCAATGCTCTCTCCTTCACAGGCCAGTATATCTGGAACTGAGAAGGTTGTCAGCACAAACACCACAACTCAAACACCACTCACACTTACACAACACACACCCACATATGTAGAAGCCCTCAGCAAAAACATACCCAAACAAAAGAGACCTCTGAGGCAAAAACACACTGGAACTCCACTGCCCACCACACCACACATAGTCCACACACCTGTGTCTCACAGCCAATAAGGGCTAAATATTAACCAAACATATTAGTCATAGGAGGCTCCATTGTGAGACATACAGATGTGCTCCTCACCAGGGTGGATAAAGAGAAAGTCACAGTTAATTGTTTGTCAGGTACCAGAATCCACCATATCACCTATGCACTCAAGTTTCTCAACAACAGGTACTGTTATGACTCCGTCTGTAAGTTACTTAAGATGTAGCTCCCTGGACCATATGAAGAGAGGCATGATTGAGCTCGCTGAGTATGTGTCCCAGGCAGGTATGTTCCTAGCCTTAAGCAACATTCTACGGTCACCCAGAATGATGCCTCAATACCAACAGAAAATGATTGACTTTAACAATTGGCTTAGTTTCTGGTGTCATTCCAAGGGGATCCAGTACCTGACAGCTTGGGAAGACATGATTGACAAACCACAATGCTTTGCCAGAGATGGCCTGCATCTGTCTCCCTTGGGCTTCAGGCTTCTGGCAAAGGCTCTTTTCTCCCCCATAGTGCCTTCTTTAGGCATAACATGAGGTCAAAACTACCAACTTGAAAATTTCATCAAAACGCATGACCTTTAGGTCATGCTGTTAAACACTAGGTGTCTAAACATGAAATTGCACTCATAGCAAGCATTCTTAACCATGGAAGATGCTGAAATTTGTGCAGTCATAGAAACCTGGTTAAAAGCTGCAAAGAGCACCCCAGTCATACCAGATTACTATTCCTGTCATACATTCAGACCCCAAACCGTGGGTAGCAAAGCAAAAGGAGGTAAAGTTGCAATATATATAAAAGACATACACACCTCCAGGCTGGTCAATCAGTATGACACACAGGAGATGCTCCAGGTGCAATTAGCCATTGACAAGACCCCTATACAAATCATAGCTAGCTACAAGCCCCCAACTTGGACTCAAGATGCCCACTCCACCTATCTGGATCTCTTTGAATCTATCAAGATTCAACCCTTTAACCTGATCCTGGATGACTTTAACTATTCCACCATAGACTGGAAGAACTACTCATGCCAAAACACAAATACCCAGAGATTCCTTGATTTTGTCAATACAAATGCCTTGGACCAGCTAGTTGACTCCCCCACAAGAGGTAAAAATATCTTGAACTTGGTATTAACCAACATGAGTAACCACTGCAGCATCCCTACAGTGTCATCCTCCCTGGTAAGATCTGACCAGAAAGCGGTCACTTTCAAAGTCACCATGTCCCCCAACCCCCCCCCCTCCAGCTAGGGTCAAACAAAAATACTTCTTCAAAGCTGACTACAACCTCCTAAGGGAAGGTATAAACAGCTTCACAGCCCTCGCCCTCTCCATAGGGACTGGCACATATGTTCAGACCTACAACAAAGTACTATACAAGCATTTATATAGCTGCATGGAATCAAGAATACCCAACAGGACAAAATCAGCCTCCTCAAGAAAGAGTAAACATGTTTGGTGGACATCTGCAATAAATATACTGTATAATAAAAGAAATAAATTGCTGTCCAAGACCAAGAAGGAGCAGATGCCTAATTGGAAGCAATCTGTCATTAGCCTGAACAAGCAAATAAGAGCAGTAGTGAAATCCTCCAAAGCAAACTTAGAGTCTAAACTGGTCACATCTGCTAAAGACAATCATAACGCCTTCTTCACATATGTCCACAGTCTCAAAGGAAGCACTCAGATCTGCTCAGAACCGGTGGTCAGGGACACCACATACCCAAATTCCATAGATATAGCCAACCTGCTGGCAGACAGGTTCAGTGAAAACTTCACCCCTCTGTCTCCCCCATCAGTAAATCAGGACATCCCCAACACCTACCCCCCCCTTATCTCTAGGGAGCAAGTCATCACTGATCCCTCAAAGGCAAAAAATACAGCCTCCATTAGACCCTATAATATCCCAGGCTACATCCTACAGGAACTCAGACTGGAACTTTTAGCACCATTAGGCAAATTCAACCAAAGCCTGAGTATCGACTTCATCTTGGCCAAGTGGAGGACAGCCACTGTCATCCCTTTGCAGAAAGGTGGAGCATCCACCAGTTCAGGAAATTATAGACCCATCAACCTATCTAGCCTGGTTTACAAGGCCATGGAGCGGATTATCATGGACCTCATTAACAAGCACATTGGCAGCTTCCAGACACTTGATCCCACACAGTCTGGTTTTGACAAGGGGAGGTCATGCCTGTTAAATTTGGTTGACTTCTTTGAAACAGTCACCAAAGCCATGGATGAGGGGAAGATGGCGCACACTGCCTACCTTGACCTGGCCAAAGCCTTTGATACTATTCCCCACTCGGGTATTTAGATAAACTCTCTCAACTAGACATCAATCCATATGTTACCCGATGGGTAGCAAACTGGCTCACTGATAAAATGCACCTAGTCAAAATAGGGGAAGCCACCTAAAGCAGTAGACCCGAGCGGTGTACCCCAGGGATTGGACATGGGGACTCTATTTGGGATATACTTTTCTGAGGTGTAGGCCAAAACCAGTGGGCTATGCCTGACCAAGTTTGCAGATGACTGCAAGCTGGGTGCTGTCATCAATTCCCCTAGTGATGTGGACATCCACCAAGAGGATCTCACCCAAACAAATGACTGGTGCCAGAAAGATGGCCTCAAACTGAATGCCAAAAGATGCATCATCATCCCCTTTGGGAAGAGAGATGTCTCCACAAATTATCACATTAATAACAAGCTCCTAAGCATGCAATTAGTCGTGTGGGACTTGGGCACCCACCTTGATAGCAAACTGTCTTTTGACTACCATATTGTCTCCATTACATGGCCCATCTCATTAGTAAAGGCATCTCATCCAGACACAAGGAGGAACATCTCTGTATTCTTCCCTTATAAGACTCATTATTAAGTAGAATGCCTCTTTTGGCATGTGCCTCACAAAGCACATGCAGCAGCTGGACAGACCACAGAGGTTCCTCACCAGGAGAATCCAGGGCCTCAAACATCTACCCTACACAGATAGGTTAAGGCCGTATCCCTCTACTCAGTCTCATACAGACTCCTCAGACGTGACTTCTGTCTGGTATATAAAGCAATCTCAGGCCCACCTTGATGGGTCTGCGGCATATCCATTAACCAGCTAAAAAACAGTGGTTACCATGTATCAGGAACGTTCATAGATATGTCAAAGGTTTTTGACACTGTTTCCCATCAAAAACTACTATATGAATTATCTGTCATTAATCTTTACCACTCTGCTGTTTCATGGTTTCATAGTTACCTGTCTGAACATCAACAGACAGTCAAATAACAGGAAGAGCTCTCTACCCTCCTGCCAGTCTCTGTTGGTGTCCCACAAGGCTCCATCCTAGTCCCCCAACTCTTCTCCATCTTTACCAGTAAGCTTAGCTCCGCCACTGACCAAGCCATAACTGTCTAATATGCAGATGACTCCATCATCATCTGGTCAGCTCCCACTCTCCCTGAACTCAAAACTAAAACCCAAAAGGCCTTCTCTGACACAGAGCATTATCTAACAGAAAATCAACTCATCTTAAAACCTAACAAGACAAAACCTATGCTTTTCACTAATAACAGAACCTCATCTCTCTCACCCCCCCTTCCACATCATTGCATCCAACAATACTAAAATCGAACCTGTTGAGAGTACCAAATTACTAGGAGTCACTATCAACAACTCATTAAAATATGACAAATATATATCACTCTCCATAAAAAAGGTCTACATTAAACTTGGTTCTTTATATAGATCCAAAACATTTCTCACCCCTACCACTAGACAATCTATTGCCAAAGCATACCTGTCTACCTTAATGCATGCCTCCCCTATTTTCACTAACCTTAGGAAATTTGATCTTAACAAACTAGAGGCCTGCTATCACAAAATTGCTAAATTTGCAAACAACCTCCCCATCCGTACACACCACTGCATTGCCTTAAAACAGTTAAGATTGCTTGAACTACCACACCTACTAGCATTCAACCAACTTGCAGTTGCCTACACCATTATACACCAACCTGATAACTGCCCTTCCCTCAAAAACCTAATCCAACCATACTCCACCTACTATACCCTTTTCTCATCCAACAAACTGCTAGTAAAAGTTACCAAAGCCAGTAACAGCTTTGGTGACTCCCTCTTTTCTAACCATATAGCAAAATCCTGGAACTCCATACCCCAACACGTAAACAACACTACCTCTACCACCAGTTTTAAACTGCTGCTCAAGGAACACCTATACAACAATTGGCATTGTTCCTGTACTACCACAGGATGATTTTTCATATCCCATTCTACCCACTTCTTCTTTTTCTCTCATCAGTGCATACAAGCAACTTCCTTTCCCACTCCACCTAAATCCTAATCTAACTTACTAATACTCTTAACTATATGTCTGGCAGATGGGTCCATGGAATGTATTCCTTTCTTGAGCCAAACATTTAAAAATCATACATTAATTGTACTTCATATAAATGTACTGCTATTATTAATAGTCAATGCCCGGGATTCATGAAGCTTGCGCCAGGTGCAGGCATAGCATAGGTGGTATAATGCCCAATATGGCTGCCAAGCGATTCAGGTACAATCCAATTCCACATGCACTACCAGCGTATGCCAGATCTGCGCAGCCCTCAGCACAGGTATGCTAATCACCCCATGCGTAGTACTGCATCATGCAAATGAAGGTATATAGCGATTCATGAAGTGGTGCAGGCGTAGAGTAAGCCCACAGAAATGTAAACCAAACAAAACGGTTTACATTTTTCCAAACAGAACATCGGAGCTATGAAAGTGGACCAGACTCATGTATTACAAAGTTAACATATGCCAATGGCTAAATATACAGCCAATGGCATAAGAAACGATGCACAACACCTAAAAAACAACATTTAATGTCATGTCCACAGTAACGCAAAGTACAACCGCAGGGCATGTGTGCGCAAACGGGAACACAAGGAAAATATACACAAATGTCATAAAATCACAATGTAATACAAATCATGATTTCACCATAATACTCAATTGTATGCATGGTACACCAAAACCAAGCTGCAAGGGTTGCTAAGGGTCTGTGACAGTGTTCAGCATAGTAACTATGAATTAGTAGTCAATGCAATACAAATGAGGCAAGTAATAGTGAATCGCAAACGTCCCGCCGGACTAAGGATGTACCATACAGCGCAGAGCTACAACACCGAGGAGTGGTTTGGAGGTATACATGACATCAGCAGTGGGGTGTGCCACCGTAGCTGTAAGCACATTGGAGCAATGCAAATCCAGCCTGCCCATTGCTAAGCAAAGCCGCAGGATAGGAGTGGGGATGTAGGTATAGCATCGTTTAGCTGAGAGCACATATGTTGCCCGAAAGCGCATGTGTACGTGGATGGAAACGTGCCCAAAACCCGGTAAGCGGACGCACGTGCCACACACTATAGCTCAAACAGGAAGGTTAGGGGAAGAAAATAAGGAAATGCCGCAGTAGGGTAATTGAAGTACAACTGAGCAATTAACACCTATTAACTCACAATGGGCAATTGACGGCAGCTAACAAGTCTGCTCGCAGCATCCTGCAGAACAGGATAGGGGAGGTATCGGATTGCAAAGAAAAGAGAACTGTCATAGCAGAGCAAAGCAAACCTGCAGTAGATTGGCCATAGAACACATGTCGTAAGATAAGCCAGGTTTTGGAAAGTACAAATGAAAGCAGGCTGCTGGATGCATGTCAGAAAATGGGAGGAGAAACGTTAAGAAATGTTAAGAGAAGGGCAAGAGATAGTCCACGGCGGCCAAATGTAATTCAACACCAAAGACACCACAATAGCAGTACCTGTGGTAAAACACATAAGATACCCTGTAGCTCCGATGGTACATACACACCCTATGACATCATCAGTGTTCACAGCACAATAGTATAAAGTGTGAAGGCACCTCACACACACCTGTGTATTCCCAAACACTGCACCATCGGTGTAAACAGATGGGGAACTTCTACAATGTACATGTTGGGAGCTGCCATAGCTGTGATTCATCACCATGTGTTAGAGACTGAAGGTGTTGTGGAGGATGATGCTGACAACCACCGCAGGCCCCGGAGGAGGAGAAGAGTGTTCAGACCAAGGGTAACCTACCAGGGGCTATGTGATCTGGAGATAGTAGAGCGTTACAGGGTGGACAGGGATCTCTTACAGCAAATAGTTGAGCTGTGCTGGCCACGCCTGAGATCCAGAAACAACAGAGGGGAACCCATCCCAGTGGACACAAAGGTATGCTTAAGCTTGCGAATACTAGCCACAGGTACCTTTCAAAGGCCAACTGGAGATATAATGGGGATCTGACAGGCATCAGCATCCAGGGTACTACACCATTTCCTGGATGCTATGTTACCACATGCCAATGAGCATATATACTTCCCCCGAACTCAGGAGGAGTTGGCCAGCAATATGCGTCTCTTCCACCAGGTGGCACACTACCCGGAGGTACTGGGTGCGATAGACTGCATGTACATACATATCAAGTCACCACCCGGTGAGCATGGTAGGCGCTACATAAACTGCAAGGGATACCACTCCATCAACTGCCAGGTCATGTGCAATGCCCAGGGCATTATGGATGTGTGTGCTGGCAGCCCTGGAAGCTACCATGACTCCCACATCTGGCATGCCTCACAGCTGTATCAGGTATTTGTCAGGGGGGGACATCCCGTATGGCCACCTTGTGGGGGATGCTGGCTATGCACTGAAGCTGTGAATGATGACTCCCATCAGAAATGCACACACACCCATGCAAGAACGTCATAATGAGGCACACGCACAAACCAGAATCATCATAGAGTGTGTGTTTGGGATGCTGAAATCACAGTTCCATTGCTTGGACATATCTGTTGGAGCTTTGCAGTACTCTCCAGGCACATGTGCCCATATCTTCATAGTATGTGCCATGCTACATAATATGATCCTGCGGAAACAGCTGCAGCAGGGACATAATGGTGAAGGCCCTCACAGCCCACCGCAATTGCCAAGGCCATCAAAGGCACAGAGGGATTCAGACCACGAACACCCTGTGCCAGTCCCAGTAGGCAGACGGAGGCATGCCCAATATGCCCACGTCTTGGCAAAGAGGGAACGTATAGCACATACACTGACAGTGTAGGCCCCTATGGACTGACACACCTCTCCACCTGCACACACAGTAAACTGGATGGCACACACACACGACCACCTGTAAATTGTAATATATAGGTGGCCTACTGTGTGAATCCTACATAGGCAGCCCTCAACCATTGCACACGCAACAGCTATTGGAACAAGGAATGTCAACACCTGAACAGTACACGCACCTAACAGCATATGTTGATACTGTATGTATAGGATCCTAGGTACATCGGTAGGTACATGCCCGATTGTCAGAGGCCATTCATCAACCGAGGCAAACATTGTCTGCTGTCGCCACCACATCGATTAACCAACTGTCCCTCAGTGGAGCAGAGCCAATTGTGGGATCCATGTGTGTAATCACTGTTCCCCACACACTCTGCATGGCTTACCTGGTGTGTTAATGAGCGGCTCCATATAATGTAATCAGGGATGTAGTGGCAAAGCATGGGGAGTACCCATGACAGGTATCTGTCACCCCAGCATGCTCCACCTATGGTTGTGTGAAGGTGTAGCACATTATAGTGTGTGGCTCACTGTGACATACATTACCAATGCTGGAGCACATCCATTAAACATCACTTGGACATACCATTAATAGGTTACACATTTGATTGCAGTATGGAGTAACAGCCGTAGTACAGTCCACATACAAAACACCATAACACGTGTACAAATCCTAGATGCCCAAGTGGTAAATGCACTGACTGTCATGCATGTTCCTGGTCCCACGTCCTGCAAGGGACGTTACATAATCCCGAAGGCACGAATAATGGATGTTGGATGCAGGTCATCAGATCAGGTTTAGCACATGTCAGCGGGATTATGCATTGGCAAGTGCTGGTAAGTGTTGTTTAAACATGACTATACGGATATGCGCGAAACGGGGCTAAGCTTTTCTGAATATCGTGCAGATCACGGTCAACGATGTCCATGAAACTAGCATTATTCACCCCTGTACTAATAGTGCCTGCTCTGAAGGGTAAAACGACCACTGCCAGGAGTAGAACACACAATCATGTACACAATCACCTAACACTAAGCTACCCGAGATGTACCAACGGCAGGTGTGAATTGTGACAGGTTAAAACACAAACGTGTGGAGTCCAGGAAACAGTATACACCGACATGTACACAGCAAAAGGTGTGTTTTCCCTCTCACTCTGTCTCTCTCTCTATAAATATATATATATATATATATATATATATATATATATATATATGTAAAATAGAGATAGAAAGGGTGATAGAGAGATATAAGTTGATATATACGTATTCACCTATATCTGAAAATATATAGATAGATAGGTCAACGACATGTACACAACCATGGAGGTACAAATAAATAGGATACTGCCAACTATCGAATGTGTCACATACCAACACGTGTAATCACGAGGCTGAAAGACCGAAAGACCACAGTACCGGAACACTAGAACCGAGAGTAATACTATCACGATGTTAAGGGACATTTAGTTATCACTGCTGGTGCTGCGGTCCAGGTAGGTACTGTGTTCAACTGTGTTTGTGATTGCTGTAGTCTGCATATTTGTGTGTTGAGGGTGCCATGTGTGTTTCTGTGGGACTGTAATGTGTGTGTGTGTGTTTGCATCGTGTGTCTGTTAGTGCTAACTCGGAGGTGGATCATTACAGTAGGTGTGGTCATAGCTGGCCGTAGGCATACAGTTACCACCTGTCCCACTTTAAGTTGTGTCCTGACAAAAAATATTAAAAAGGGAAAATGTCCGAGATTGTAGGACATGATTATGTCCCATATATTATGTAATAATTGCATTAAATAGTTATGCCTGTATCTAAAATACGTAAATGTTACATGAAACATGATAAGTAGCTAAAGTGCTTCAAGAATAAGTATGTATTCAGGATAAAAGTATGTTCTATCCTGTGTACTGACCGTGGGTATGTGTCGGCCTGTAAACACTGATGTGTGTCCTGCAAATGTCCCACTATGGCCATTTGAAAAGGTGGCAACCCATGCCAAAGAGGTTCAGTCACCAACACAACTGCAATGAGTGCAAATATCTGTGACAGAAATACACGAGACAGCTGTCATTTAGTAACATTCCCTTACATATTGATGTATTTCCGGAGGTATTGAAGTATCAACCTCACCTGCATGCTATATAGAAACCAATTAACAATGGCTCAATGTATAAGCCCGTAACAACCATAGTTTCTCAGTCTACTAAATGATAGGTCTTCAATTAGGGAAGGAGCCCACACACATATATGGAATATGTAGAAATGCAGTCCCCACAAACCTGTACATGCTATGTACACCCACCTACATCTTCCCCACACCCAAAACAATTGCAATACAGACTGTAATTGCAATTCCTCCAGACTAATCCTAAATGTCTCCCACCACCCACTTTCTCCTAACTAAGGGCTTCTCTCTCCTTGTTAGTGCAAGCTACTCACAATTGGAACTCCTCAGTTCCACCAAACAGTCATCTCTGCTCTTTCATAGGAATCAGACTCCTCTTGGTCTGCCTTCACCTTATAAGGCCTAGGGTATTACTGTGGAATAAGGTTACTTGACTGTCCTCTTAGCTTATAATCCTTACCTCACTGATGCTAAATGTTCCTACAGTACCGATTCTTACATATCATTAATTGGGAATTTTCTGTTTGTATAATTATGTTTTTACCGAAGTGCTCTCTCCCCGAACCTCTGATGAAAATGGTATGTTATTTGTAAATTTATCTGTATGTAAATTTATGT
>NC_056746.1:1121162823-1121300323 GCF_019279795.1 Protopterus annectens
TATAACGCACACTTGATAGTGTTGAGGTGAGGACCCCTGCCTATGTGGTAATCACCTTCACAGTACTGTGCACCCACATGACACGACACAGAGAATGAACATGTACAGGTAGCCAGTAAGGCTGAGACCGATGGCATCAACAGGGTAGTAGACTGCATCACCATGAGGGTTAGGGATCCTGTCTGTTCTATATGGTAGCATACACCCTCACTCCATGCACCAGACAGCCATACATACATACACACACACACACACACACACACACACACACACACACACACACTGTGGAGTCCACAAATGTCATTCACATACAGATAGCTGACATGTGTGTGATACTCACACCACCCCTGCCTACGTCTTGCTTTCTACACTGCAGTATGTACAGATCTCTACAACAATGTACAGGGGTGTGTAACAATTGGGATGTATTCCCCACCATACGTGGCATATATGGTCACACAAGCAAACACACATGGCAGTACTGTGAATCATACACCTGCTATATGATGATACATCTGACAGACATGCAGCTGTATTGGCCGCATTATGTGTACCAACGCTGCCTTCGGCAATTGTGCTGCTATATGCACACGGGAGGACGTAAGTGTTACAGGTGTCAAGTGATGTACAGTCAGTAACACCCTGACCACTGTGTAGGTTGTATGTCTTCACCTTCAAGTAACAGTAACATAGCGTACTGTTTGCACATGTAATGGTAGGACAGCTTGTGACACACCTGTGAGCTTCAGCAAACATCCATCTGCAAAGGTGGACCACCACTTTATGTACACACATCCATCCATACCTGATGTACATCCTACCATACTATCAGTATTTCACCATATACAGGTGTCAATGATGGGGCTGCATTGCAACTGCATGTTGTAGTTAGACGCAGATGAACGACATACATCAGCTACTGCACATGCATGGTAGCTGCATGCACATCACTACATGTACATGTGTGTTGGTCCTACATTCCTGTCATGTAGCCATGTTTGTATGCATTGCAATTGGTGGACATGTGTGATGACATACATGACACATGGACTGTTGTATGATATGTTGGTTGTCATGGGTAACTAGTACAGAGGGAATGTTACCTCAGTCAACATTGCTACCTTATGTACTGTTAGCAATCAACAGCCATGGACCTACCTTCCATGTGCATGCGTGTGATTGCTGTAGCCACTTGTCTGCACAGAGGACAGCAAAAGCTATGCTATGTACATATGCGTTTTGTGTGTGTGTGGGCCATGTACATATATACTGCGATTACATGTATGTCATATCCAAACATGAGTGTTTTCTGGTGTACAACGACAGTCATCTGTTACAGCTGTGTAAGACCTAGGGCCCCTGTTATGTGTAGAGCCGACCTGGTTATGAACTGTGGTATCATTGCATTGCATACCACATGATGGAACCCTGTCAGTACATGTGTAGTCTGCACAGTTGCTGTAGACGTATGTACAGTCCACTGGTCATGAGTAACTTGGTGGTGTAGTAATGTATGGATGTGTGTTGCTGGTCCAAGGACATGGTGATGTCCGAGGGCTACATAGTAGAATGCGGCATTTACCACTGTGATCTGCACCTGAGACATCTGTGATGGCTCTTGAGTGTGTACTGGTCAGTACATGTGAGTGACCTTCATGTACGTGGGGACAGTAACACCTGGAGCGGTCCGTCACAGTCTTATGGCCCATATGTCTGTATCTGAGTTATACGGTGGTAGTGCTATTGTGCACAACTGTGCCATATGCCAGATGTTCCTCACTGCAGAGATGTCCGTATTCCTCATTGTTGGATCTGGATTGTCAGCTGTGGTCATGAACGCTACACAGCTAGCACTGACGACTGGTGTCAGATGTGTGTAGTGCAGCGTTCCTGCTAACAATGTTCACTATCGACACACTGTGCCCTTCTGTGTTTAGAATCCATGTGTATACAAGACAGCCCTTCGCTACTACTAAGTGTGTGAGCATGCCCAGTATGCCATTGTGTAGATGGACACATAATACATTCCAAACTGTGCCCTTCTGTGTTTAGAATCCATGTGCATACAAGACAGCCCTTCGCTACTACTAAGTGTGTGAACATGCCCAGTACACCATTGTGTAGATGGACACACAGTACATTCCAAACAGACGTGTGCTACTAAGTGTGCGAGCATGCCCAGTGGCACCTTGTGTCAGTTATGTGCCTCTATTTATGGGCATGACCATTGAAATCCTGTATAGCGATAGTGGTCATCCAGGCAACAGATGTCCATACTCTACTTCAGGATGGATTCCTACATTGAACACATTGGGACTGTCTTGAAGGGTGTACTGTCTGTGGCACATCTCGTATCCATGTAGTGTTGTAATAGTGCTCTGTAGATAGGCACTTGTCCCACTCACACCACTGCCGTGTGTTTGTCTATGTCTACCTTGGGACAGTAATATGCTTTTAGACTGCTCACTCTCCATACATTCCCTATCAGCATCTTTGCCTTTGTTGATGATGTCATCCACCTAGAAGTATGCCTCAGGGAGTGCTGTGTTCCAGTAATATCGGTAGCGCATTCTGTAACTGCGTAATGCTGTAGTGTGATAAGGTAGTTAGGTATATGTTCGACTCCTGGCCCTGCCAAGTGTGTGTGTGTGTGTGTGTGTGTGTGTGTGTGTGTGTGTGTGTGTGTGTGTGTGTGTGTGTGTGTGTGTGTGTGTGTGTGTGTTCCCAGCTGCCTGGGGGCAGTGTAATGCTTTTAGATGGCTCACTCTCCATACATTCCCTATCGGCCTCTTTGCCTTTGCTGATGATGTCATCCACCTAGAAGTATGCCTCTGGGAGTGCTGTGTTCCAGTAATCTCGGTACGGTGTTCTGTAACTGCATAATGCTGTAGTGTGATAAGGTAGTTAGGTGTATGTTTGACTCCTGGCCCTGCCAAGTGTGTGTGTGTTTCCAGCTGCCTGGCATCAGAGTAATGCTTTTAGATGGCTTACTCTCCATACATTCCCTATTGGCGTCTTTGCCTTTGCTGATGATGTCATCCACCTAGAAGTATGCCTCTGGGAGTGCTGTGCTCCAGTAATCTCAGTAGCGTGTTGTGTAACTGCATAATGCTGTAGTGTGATAAGGTAGTTAGGTGTATGTTGTCTCCCAGCCCTGCCAAGTGTGTGTTTCCAGCTGCCTGGGGACAGAGTATTGCTTTTAGATGGCTTACTCTCCATACATTCCCTATCGGTGGCTTTGCCTTTGCTGATGATGTCATCCACCTAGAAGTATGCCTCTGGGAGTACTGTGTTCCAGTAATGTCGGTAGCACGTTCTGTAACTGCATAGTGCTGTAGTGTGCTAAGGTAGTTATGTGCATGTTCGACTCCTGGCCCTGCCAAGTGTGTGTGTGTTTCCAGCTGCCTGGGGACAGAGTAATGCTTTTAGACGGCTCACTCTCTATACATTCCCTATCGGCGTCTTTGCCTTTGCTGATGATGTCATCCACCTAGAAGTATGCCTCTGGGAGTGCTGTGTTCCAGTAATCTCGGTAGCACGTTCTGTAACTGCATAATGCTGTAGTGTGAAAAAGTAGTTAGGTGTATGTTCAACTCCCGGCCCTGCCAAGTGTGTGTTTGTGGGTGTGTTTCCAGCTGCCTGGGGACAGAGTAATGCTTTTAGACGGCTCCCTCTCCATACATTCCCTATTGGCGTCTTTGCCTTTGCTGATGATGTCATCCACCTAGAAGTATGCCTCTGGGAGTGCTGTGTTCCAGTAATCTTGGTTGCGCATTCTGTAACTGCGTAATGCTGTAGTGTGATAAGATAGTTAGGTGTATGTTCAACTCCCGGCCGTGTGTGTGTGTGTGTGTGGGTGTTTCCAGCTGCCTGGGGACAGAGTAATGCTTTTAGACAGCTCCCTCTCCATACATTCCCTATCGGCGTCTTTGCCTTTGCTGATAATGTCATCCACCTAGAAGTATGCCTCTGGGAGTGCGGTGATGCTGAAACTCAGTAGCGCATTCTGTTACTGTGTAATGCTGTAGTGTGGTAGACTAGACAGGTAGGTGCTTGATTCCAAGGCATGGCAGGTGTGTGTGTTTGGCAGTTATACCCTGTGTTGGTATCTGTGGGTGGCTAGCTGCGGGATGTGTTCAGTGTGTTTTGTTGCTGACCTATATAGTGTCCACAGCCCGCATATTCTGCCAAGACACTGGGTTGTCAACACATACATTCACCAATAGGTCTGGTGAGTAAATGTCAGCAGCCCTACTCTTATCCTTAATACAGTCTGACCCATGTGACACAACAAAACACACATGCCTTGATAGTAACAACACTACATGATGCAGGTGGCACATGTAGTTTCCTTTTCATGCCTGTCTAATGCTTTGCTGTTGTGGTCCGCTGTTGTGATATAAATGCAATATCTACATATGTGTGTACATGTATATGTGTGTATGTATATCTATGTATATACGTATACAAATAATATATATGATATATGTAGATATAGAGAGATAGACATAGATATAAACATATATGTCTGGGGACATCAGCACTATTGAATGTTTGTGCCGGATGATCTGTACGTGATAACCTGGGATGTGCCATGGCATAGTAGTAATGCACATCATCTGTTGTGTGCAGGGTCCCGGGTTGTAGTCAGGTATGCACCGGTTATTTTGTTGCTGGGAAAACCATGGGACATCGAATATGGTGATAGTAAGGCACCTGTTACCAGTTGTGTACGGATCTGAGTGACACTAATCAGTGGTTATTAATTTGGAGGTTCGGTATGGGTCATATAACTATTCATTAGAAGACTATACTATGCAGATGAGGTTGACAATAGTGTATCCCACTTATCCCCAGGGTGTGATGCAGATACCTGGAGTGTATGTGTGTAGTTAGCCGGGTGCACGGCCCGAATATAATTGACAGCATGGGAGGGGGGGGGGTCAGGCATACTGTACCTACATTACAGAACTGTGCCTCGGAAGTGCTCCTGCCTTAGCATGCCTAAGCTAGGGGTGTGTCTATACCTGCCTGGTGACATTGGGAGGGACAACAGCAGTGGTGGGGTAGTCAGGGTGTACAGGCTGCACAAACAGGTGATGATCAGCACAATCAGCAGATGACATGGCCAGCCCGCACCTGAACAGTATGGTAATGCGAGCAAGCATCATACACACAGGTTTCGTCTGCACTCTACACCACCGGTGTATACCTGCGGGGACATTTCACGACACAGTCCAACCAAATGAGAAGGGCTGCAGCAGGCAACATAGACCAACATGTGCAGGAGGCTGAGGGCAGTGAGAATGTGTATGCTGCCGAACATCCCTTACTGGGGTGACATAAGACTTTATAGACCCAGGGTGACTTACCAGGGGCTACATGAGCTGGGGATGGTGGAGCACTATGGGTGGATAGAGACCCCCTACAGTGGCTTGTTGACCTGTGCTTGCCACACCTGACACATCAAACAGGCCGAGGGAAACCCATCACAGTGGATACCACGGTATGTGTTGGCCTGGGTATACTAGCCACAGGTACCTCACACAGCACAACTGGGGATATCATGGGGATCTCACAGGCATCTGCATCCAGAGTATTGCACCAGTTCACAGATGCCATGTCAACACATGCTAGTGAGCACGTACATGTCCTCAACACACGTGATTAGTACACCAGCAATATGCATCTCTTCAACCACATGAATGACTACCCTGGGGTACTGGGTGCTATAGCCTGCACACACATACACATCAAAGCACCACCCGGTGAGTGGGGTAGGGCCTACAGTCACTGCAGGGGCATACCCTCCAACCGCTAGGCCATATGCGATGGCCAGGGCATTAGATTGAATGTGTGTGCTGTCTGCCCTGGAAGCTAGGATGATGCTGATATATGGCTTCTGACACAGCTGTACCACACCTTTGCCAATATGGGCATCACCTACAGTGTCCTAGTGGGGGATGCTGGGTAACCACTGGTGTCGTGGCTGATGACACCCAGCAGCAATGCACACACACCTGAACACTCACACCATAATGAGGCGGATGCACAGGCACGACATGTAATTGAGCATGTGTTTGGGATGCTCAGTTCACGGTTCTGGTATCCGGACACATCCGGTGGAGGCCTGCAGTATTTACTAGCTACATGCACACAATGTGTTATGGTGTTTGCTATGCTACACATTTTGATCCTGCAGTAACAGTTGCTGCAGGAACAGCATGCGGTAGGGCCACATGGCCCAACACCACTGCCAAGGCCTGTGCAGGCACAATGTGACTTGGCAAAGGAACTACCTGAACAGGGCTCAGTCAGCAAAAGGCCGTGCACAGTATGACCTGCTCTTGACAAAGAGGCAACACAAGGCATATGCACTGACACAGTAGGTACCCACGGATGTCCTGTCTCTGACCCGCACACAGTACAATGGATGCCAAACATGACACTACCTGTGATCGGCCATGTATAGGAGGTGCAGTGTGTGCATCCGACATAGGCAGCCCTCCAGCACCGTCCTCAGGTCCAAAACACCCCCAGGGTACGTCTGTCG
Organism: Protopterus annectens; assembly: GCF_019279795.1. NCBI lineage: Eukaryota > Metazoa > Chordata > Ceratodontiformes > Protopteridae > Protopterus > Protopterus annectens. The sequence goes on from NC_056746.1 coordinate 1,121,169,377, forward strand.
ACCTAAAAATTGGCAGTTGTATTAGAATGTGTATTTACCCATTGCTATGGTATGTATGAGAGCAGACAAGAGACTTTGGTGGCCGACTGTTAGGGCAGCAGACAGTACACATCCATAGTGGCACCATGACATCTGTAGCACATACGGGGGTCACAATGGTAGCCAGTAGTACACAGGGTATCCTAACCCACTGCAGATTATGGGCTGAACATCATGTGTGTCCGTGCAGCCCACACACGTTCCATGCAGCTGGACAGGTGTGGACCAATATAGACAAATGATATACAATGGCCTATGGATATGCCCAATGAATGACCCCAACCCCCAAAGACACACACAGACTACAGCAGGCCAGGCGGTTTGACATAGGTTGTGAAAGCTAGGACGTCCAACACCACTGTGCTGGTATTTAACACTGGGATCTGACGTATACTGGTATCCCTCCAACCGGCAATTTAGGTAGGTCCACACACTGACATGGAGTACCTGGCATACCAGTGCAGTAGCGGCAGATGTGTACAACTGTCAGCTGTGCCCCCCTTCCAACCTACACATGTGAGAGTCATGTGCGCCACCCACGGTGCTGTGTAGGACTGTGGGTGCGGTTGGATGCCCCCCCACGCTATGCAGACATGTAGCAATTGTCAATGCCACATGACCATTAGCTACCCTGCAGACACAGCATGACACCTGTCTGTGTAGAACGGAGGGGTCGGCAACAAAGTACTGACTATCTGGACATGTGAAACATGCGATACAGTTGTCCATACTTGGCATGCTCACACACATGACGGTATGACGGTGATGTTGGTCGACAACATGCATAACAGTCATACTGGGCATGCTCACACACTGACACACAAGACGGCCAGGCATGCGTACACCAGTGGTCCGGACATATCTGCCAGTACATTGCTATACTGATGGATGACTGCACTGCATAGTGTGTGTGTGGTCTATTGTCTGCACATATGCCATGGTCTATTGTTAATTCACATGAGCTATGTGTGCAGGGTACTGCTACCAACACGTGAATAGGGCAGTTCTTTGTTTGCAGACAGACCGACACCTTTGGATACGGACTGGGTAAGGCATATTCCAGCAGGTGGGAGCAGCTGTGCATGGGTTTGCACAGTGTTAAGCACTGCTGATCTCTGGTTACAGCACCTTTTACCCATTTAGACTCCACATTTTTTGACAGTGCACTACTGGCATACTGGTAGACAAACACGCTTACAGCCGCTCGCTCACCAAAATTTCTGCTTACATTTGTCACTCACGCTGGGTGTGTGCAATCCCTTGTGATGTGTATTACATCGGACTACATGACTACAGTATCGGGTATGTCTAACCATTTGGTGACGGCAGGCGTTCGACTGTACGGACTCGGCGGCCTGTCCAGTGACGTAATCATATTATATGCGTGTTCCTCATATGATCTGCTTCCATCTGCCTGATACATGGGAACCGATACTCTGCAATGTTGACATGTGAATATGATTTTGTTAACACAGCTGTCCGGCGAGTCATGCTACCGCATACCTACTGTACGTTTTCCACCTTTTAGATTTGCACGACGGGAGACTGTAGGAATAACACCTTTCCCACTTTGCATGGGACAGTCCCTCATTAGGTATATGTCATGTGATGATACTCTAGCCATTGCAACTGTCCTGATTAGGGGACATTCTCATATTCTACGTGTCTGTAGTGGTTGCTTGTTACAGGTCTTGTATACTTTACAGCTGCTAGACTACGCTTTGACTTGTGCTGATATGTATATTGCTGTACTATGCATGGCTGTAGGTATGTTCTGCCCTGGTACGTCTGACATTTCTACAGATCAGGTCCCACTTTGGCCATTCAGAATGGTGGCGGCCCTATAGATCTTATATGTAGAGCTATCACATGTGTCAAGGCAACACATACCCACAGCCAGTTGTAAACTGACTACTTCCACAGTTTGCATATGTTAAGGTTATTCTTATAGCATTATAATTGCTAATACTGTTTCCTATTACATGTAGCTGTTTCTGATACAACAAATTAATTTCTGACACCACTACAGTCAATATATGGCCTCCTTTCGTCAATATATGGCCTCCTTTCCCGAACTCACAGGCCATGTGCCATAACATTCATTTTGCAGGACACAACTGCCCAGACGGGTGTGTCACTCAAAGGCGTATGGGTGTGGAACCTCATCTATTATGCTATCATCTACCTGAGGTGGTCATCAAATTATGCACTTTCCATCACTAGCAGACCTCACATACCAATGGGGGAGAATGAACACTGTATCAGGAACACTGCATAACACCCTGTGGGACACATTTAGATGATTGGTTCTATTAACCAGACATATTGACAGTCACAGAGCATATGTATTCATTTACGTTTGTCGAGGTACATGCCGTTTATGACTCATACATGTTGTCATCTGTCATTACCTGTATTCCGCCACCTGTCCACCTAATATCACTAGTTCTGGAAGTGTTTATTTGGACTTTGTTACATTCTGATTCATAACTATGGACGTCCATGCTAATCGGGTACACGGCACTGATTTGGTTTCTATGTATTCCCCCAATGGTTTACAGACTATCCGGTAGATGTGCTCTTCAGGTTTGGGATGTATAGGCGTCTGCTATGCCCACATAGGAATATTAATGACTTTCACTGGGCGGGCCTACTACATCTCTGCCAACCAGCACCTGCACACTTAAGCCCATTATTGCATACCCATGGTCCACCTACCTGGCACCCCTCTACAGCACTCATGACATATACTTACTATGAGCACAGCTGGGGTATGAGCACACCCCTACACATTGCTTACTCTCCCCGTCTCGGGACACATGTCGTACGTTTTGTCAACCCATGTATTATCACACTTGCACAACCTACTGTTCCATGTACACCTACATCCTGCTCGCATCGATGACAGCAGGTTGACACATACACTGACTTTTTGGGGTCCCACAAGGGACACCGTTATCCATGTTTAAAGTGTAGACCTTGCAATCTCTCCCACTGCTACTTTCCTGCCGGTGTTTTGGACAGCATCAGTGTAGTAATCTTTATTGCCTGTCTGTATGTCTGACCGGCCTAGCTCCAACATTTATTTATTGGACCTCCCAGTCACATATGCCCGGGCTGTGTATATGTTACCGCTAATTGCTGTAAAGTAACCTAGTTATGTACATGTGTATATCTACAATGACATATATATTTGTTTTGTGTGTATGTGTATATATTAATACCTGTTGTTTGTGTATATCTATCTATCTATATATATATTTGTAGTATATCTTTGTGTGTGTGTATATATATATATATATATATATATATATATCTGTATATATATATATATATATATATATATATATATATGTATATATATACACACACGTTTTTATCTATATATACATATGTGTGTCCGTTAACCTATACATTTCCCAGACATAGACACTTACACATGCGTATTGGGTTTTATCTCTGCTTCAACAGCATACTATTGCCTTAGTCATTATGACACCGACACTTCAATCTGGTGAACTTGTGATCAGTATACTGCACGTAATACAGCGGACAGATGTCGCACGTTTTTCATGTCTGGGGTGCCGCTGATAAGTGTGATGTGATAGTGTCATTCGACCTATTACTCGTATGTGCAGCCTGTTATTCCTGCTACTGTGTTTGTTTCTGTGCACATTCATATTATTAATGTTAATAGAATGAGTGTTTGTGTTACTGAGATTGTACTGCAACATATTGATGTCTGCATGTAGTTGTGTCTTTCTGCTTTTCCCGGTTTGGGGTTGTCACAACAGAACTCCGTTCCGCTCATGGGTGGCGTTTAGGTTTTACGTGCCAGGCTGCCAGCCCTGAAGCACAACGTCCGACAACGATACGCCCATTCACGCATGTCTCCATGCAGACGACGCTCTATCTGGGAATTGCACCTACGTACTAGCTGACCTCCACGGGCCACTCCATTGCAACCAGCGCAACATACCCCAGCACTCCTGTGTCCATAATCGCATATCCATAGTTTCTCCAGCACATCCATGTTGAGTTTCCACGCATAACAGCCATTATACACCTGTTATCGCAGCCATGACACATCTTTACACATTGTCCTCTCCAGAGCGTTGGGGCCCTACACACATTTTGTACCGCCTTGTGTATTCACAGGCTCACCATCCATTCATATTTGCACATAAGTCACTTTCCTGGTGTTATGGATTACGAACGATTTGCGGGTTACAAGTGTAGGTGGTCGCAACATGTACTACATTTCATCTGTGTATAATGTTGACGTAGCACTTCAACGATGTTATGGCCACTGGTATAACCCTGCCTCTGGTGTGAATAACGGTGCTCTACTCACACTTGTGCAGCTTTATCTGAAATATGCTGCGAGCACTTTATAATACCTTACTTGCCCTAGATTCCCTTCACAACCCTTATGTTTGCTTTCGTCTTTCGGCGTTCATTACATATATATATATATATATATATATATATATATATATATATATATATATATCTATATCTATATATATATATGTAATTGCATATTTCTGTTATGTCTGTGGATATTTATCTATACACACATCTATCTATCTATATATCTATATATATAAAAGTTATAGCTGTACAAGACAACATACATTTGCTATGCTACAAGCTGCGTACACCAGAGCACTTGCATCTACTTATTCTGAGTTACATATGTTTACTGCCACTTCTTTGGGATTACATGTGCCTTATTCCTTATGAAAGTACCACTTTGATTGATGGAATCCGGTTAACGGCCCCATGCGAGACACACGGTCACCTTTACATGTGTAAATGTTGGCTTTACAGCACAGAGGCATTCATTACACAATTAATATGTGCTATAGTCGTACTTGAACCGGGAGTGTCTTTATGTCAGGTGGATGATCTAACCACTACACTATTGTTGTTCTGCCTCATTTATATGTATACCCATGGTTCATAGCTACTCTGACATACGCCTCACCGCTTCCCTTACACAGCAGGCATCCATTCCCCTGCTGGGAAAACTGCAGAACTACACTTCCGACATTCCCTGTTTCCTACTGCTCTGGACCCGTGCTGCATGTCTACTCACTCCAAGGATATTCAGAACTCCTACGCTTATAGTCCTCGTACATACGTGTGTTTGATTGTCAGGGTGTTCATGTGCTGGTCCGGGTTTAGGCTTGTCCGACTGGTGATTAGAACTGCCCTGGTGCTGTTCAAATATCAGACGTAGCACATGGTCAGAGTTAATCCAGATTTTAACATTCTACCTGTGTTTACAGACGCAAGTGTTTGGGCACCTCTGACCACATTATTAGGTCGGTGCTACATAATATAGGGCGGGGAGTGGTTCCACTACATAATACAGGGTGGGGGGAGGGTTTCCACATGTTTCCATTCACATTTGACTGTTTCATTCATTTATAGATACAATGAATATTATTATGGACATCAGTTATAAATTCATTACAGGTATGCAATAGTCCTGTCAACAGACGTGACGGTTGGTTGGTGTACATATTTGTACGGACCTCTGTGATACTCGGGGACTAGTTTCTACAGTGACAGGGACAAGGCTATGACAAATCAGGAACAATCACAGACACTTCTACCATATTAGTACTATTAACTTGGAACGTGTTGACAGATTTGTATTACTACTAATTTTCTGCAGTTAAATGCGTCTATTACTCTTGATTGTTGTAAGTAGTCATTCTCATTCAACACCTTTCCTCCAAAGGTCACTGGCTTTGTGAGTGATTAAGAGGCTGGCCAGTTATTGTGCGAATGCTCTGACCATTGGTAGGGTTGACACATTGTCATATGTACAGGTTGGGATATATTCTGTGGACACCAGATTGTTTAGGCCAACACATACCCACGGTCAGTGCAGGTTTAGAGCATTCATTAGTTTCCTAGCTGTGAGCCTATACCTTTAGCACTTTAGTTGTTAGTCTGTTTCTTGTACGAATTACGTATTTTCTATCCTGACGTGACCTCTTTAGGCAACTGTTACATGCAGTGTGGTACATAGTTATTTCCTACAATCACAGGACATTTGGCATTGTATCATTGTTGGTCAGGACACACCTACCCACACAGTAACTGTCCCTCACACAGTGGATCAGGGGGTATCCTGTTTACGTCAGTGCCTTCATCACCCTATTTCCATGTACCAATATGCGAATGTGTGCAATATATTCTCTCGATTATTCGTGTCGGGACACGTGTGTCACGGGCAGGTGTTTGATCCTGGGTAGTAGGTTCTGCATGACCATCTAGGGCTGGACAGTCTCATGCACCACTACTGCACATTCCAACTTGTGTCCAGATGTTTACAGGACTGGACGTCATGTCTTGATACCCATTCTAATGTTTACACAGGTTACTTATCCCATGAGAGATATCCAGAAATTTAACAAGACCGATACCGACCATTCTTCTGGAGTTATGAAAATGTGCTGGGGGTTTTACATGCAAGGGATACATAGTTTGCAATCCTGAAATTGCCTAGGGTGACACTGCCTACTACATATGAGTAGTGGTCACTATGTGTAGATGTGGCTGCGCCAAACTAGTAGGCCAAGTATGGCTGGATTTGGTGGACGTTCAGGTATGGGGGCGGGTTGTGTGCTGTGGAGGGGATGCTGGGTATTCCATTATGCATCCAGGTGTGTTGCATTTGATTTGGCCAGTTCCATCAGGACCAATCTGTGGGTATGTGCTGGTGACATTTCTGTACATTTATATTGCACATTTTAATATTAATATGTTTGTGGTATTGTGTTCTACAGTATGGCCTGTCTGGTTGTATTGCAGATGTGTATACATGTTCTTTGTGTTTCTTTCTGCTTCACCCGCTGCTCCCTTATACACCTCCAGTTCACCTATTCTGCATACGACACAGTCTCACCTTTGAGGATTATACCATTACCCATCCCCCCCCCCACACATATTTCTGACACTCCATCCATCACTGCTTTGGTTGATGGCCCATGACACGGTCAAGGTAACACATTGCATACACTACATATGTCAGGTACCTGTATGGTTGTGTGGACTACCCTGGCATGTTTCACCTTCCACATGCTATACATCACGCACATAGGTACACGCCCATACTTAACTTTCATGACATGGTTGGTACACCCGGGTAATACCCGTTCATCTGTGACACATCCTGACAAGTACGGCTTGGACCGCAGATGTGCGGATTTTGGCCGACTGTTCTGATCATTGGTAGGATGCCACCTTTTCCTATGTCCAGGATGGGATATATTCCGGACACCTATCCGATTGTACTGGACAACACGTACCCACAGTCAACGCTATGGATAATACTGTTCCTTTAAGCCTCCATGTTGCCTTATTGTTGTAGCAGTTTATATGCTCCTTCTGTTTCGTTTACATGCTTATTCTATTTCCTGTCACATATGGTATGTTAAATTTATTTGTTTATTTAAATTTGTTGACCGGGAGTGTCCGACTGGATGTAGGTCCATTTTCAGTGGAGGCCCGGGGAGAAAAGCTCCACAGTTAAAATAAACAGACAGTATATACATTGGATTACATAGTGAATAACAATTTACATAGCAATTACTTACAACATATTTACAGATGAAGAACATAGTACATCAGTAGACAACTAGAATCTTTATCTGTGAAGTGCATACCAGACGTTAACAAATGTTACAAGAAGAAGAAGTTCGTGCTGTATAATAAGTACTGGCTTATGAGCATCTGAGCTTGCTATAATCAAGGTAGTTAGTGGAGTGGAAAGAAAGGTAGTGGTTGGATGGGGTGGATGATATTAGAGTGGGAGTTGCAAGGGCATAGCCAGCATGTTTTTAGTTGCGCTTTTAGTAAAGTTTTGAAGTGGGTGCATGATGGTATGGAGGTAATTGTGGGTGGGAGGGAGTTCCATAATTTGGCTATGGCGCAAGAGAATAGTGCTTCACCAGCAGAGTTATTGGCTTTAGTGATCTGCAAGTGATTTTTGCTGCTGGATCTTAGTGGTCTGATGGTGCGATAGGGTTGGAGTAGATTCTGGAGGGATGGGACATTTAGTGGATGGTTTACTAGTTTGTGGGCAAGTGAGAGTTGATACCACTGAAGGAGGTGAGGGAGTTCAAGCCAGCCCAGTTCAGCAAGTGAGAGACAGTGGTGACTACGGTAGGATGCCCTGGTGGCGAATTTGACGATTTTGTTGTAGCAGGTCTCTAGCTTGTTTAGATCACATTGCCTTAGGTTGGTATATATTGGAGAGGCATAAAGTAGGGTGGAGATAAGGTGGGAATTTGCTATTGAAATCTTTACTGCTTTGGTGAGAAATTGCTTATTTCTGTATAACGCTCCTAGTTTTTTGTGGACTTTTTTTATGGTCATGGATATGTGAATGTCAAATTTTAGTTTATTGTCTATTTCCACTCCTAGCAATTTGGTGTGTTCAGTTGGGTATATAGTGGTGTTGTCTTTTGCCGTGATGTTAAAGTGAGAGTTGTTTTGAGTATGTTTGGTGGGTTGGAAGATGAGTAGTTTAGTTTTGTTTGGGTTGAGTATTAATCGGGCATCGGATAACCATGTTTCAACAGAGGAAAAGGCTTCCTGTGTGACTTCTTGCAGTTTTGGTAGGGACTGGGCTGAGCAGATGATGATCGAGTCATCTGCGTATTGTATGAGTGTGCCATGTTTGGTGGCAGAGGCTAGATTATTGGTGTAAACAGAGAAGAGTAGGGGTCCAAGGATAGATCCTTGGGGAACCCCTATGGAGACAGGTAGTTGGGGAGATATGTCATTCTGCCATACAACGGATTGTTGGCAGTCAGACAGGTAACTCTGAAACCAGTTGGTGACCGATTGTGAGAAGGATTGTATGTGACTATTACATGCGTTGTGGGATATAATTCTGTCATACGGTCGCTAGATATTTACATTTATTGTGGATTTGTTATGGACACATCTGCCCAGCTGTGTACCCTCCCTCACAATATGGGTCAGCTGGTGACCCTGACCATTGCGCTGGACGTACCTATTGGCGCCGCGCTAACATGATGCGTTTCACTTCCACTTGGTATAACTATCTACACTGCGTTGGACTACGGGCACATGGTTTTCAATGTCATTTGTTCGAGGGATAGGGAACCGTTATTCCCTACCGTGCATTTGTGTTTGCTTCTTCATTTTGTGTTCACAGGAACTGTCTTGCATGCTTTGCATACGTTTCAGTATCCACGGACACTGACAGATGTGATTACTATTGCTTGCAAATTTTTATATGCAAGCATTTTAGTTTGCATGTCGACAGCTGACATTTCCATGCCTCCGTGCGGCACTTCGACATGCCCTATGCACTCGCGCTCCTTTCCTATGCAAGTGGCTGTGGCGGCAGCGTGCCTTCATTAATATGCATTTGGCGCTACTGCGCCATCTTCACACCACATGGTCGGTGCAAGCCTAACACCAGCCTTGCGCCAAGCTTTATGAATCCCGGGGAATTTCTCTATTAATCCACTGAAGGAAATAAGTTATAATGCTGTTTCAAACCTATGCATAATCATGTAAAATATTTTGCTCTTTATTGTTTTCCTTTTATATTTTGTGTGTAACTATGCATGCCAATTATTATGCTTATTTAAGATTTATACTGTCAGAATCTATTTTTCTTTTTCTCTTTTTATTTTTTGGAGCTTTCTGTCCAGGTCTCCACTGAAAATGGGCTATTAGCCCAGTCAGACCTCCTCGGTAAACAAATGTAAAATAAAATAAATAAAAAAAAAAATATATATATATATATATATATATATATATATATGTGTGTGTGTGTGTGTGTGTGTGTGTGTGTGTGTGTGTGTGTGTGTGTGTGTGTGTGTGTGTGTGTGTGTGTGTGTGTGTGTGCGTGTGTGTGTGGCTGTGAGCATATTAAGTGCTTTCAGAATGAGACCAAAAAACTTAAAACCGAAACAAACGTCTTGTCCAGAGTGGACCAAAGAATGTACGACACAAGTAATTTTACATTAGTGATGTCATTCTTTAATATAACAGAACTTCTTCAGAATAAATCAATTCAATAAAATGCTCAATTTATATATTTTTAAAAAGTCACAGCATCAATTAATTTGCTTTAAATTTTATATTTAAAGAAATATTATTATAATCTACTTGTGAGACATCATATAAGTATATGTATAAATGTTTAAATTATAAAATTTATAAAAGCATGGAAGGATTTTTAAAGCCGTTGAGCTAATAAAAAACATTTAATATTAATGTGTTCATTCAGTCCTGGTTTCATATCAGAGGCGAACCTAAGTTGCCATTATACTTCTTTACATTCTAAAAGTATGTTCTAATTACTTCTAAATTCTCCAATTTGAACTTTATCCAAAACAAAAAATAAAAACTTTTAAAGGTGATACACTCTTTTTTTGCATGCTTAGCCAAGGCATTACTAAAATCACATTTTTTATTTGCAGTAAGAAGTCACTAAGTAATGGCCAACATTAGAGTTTCAAACTTCATTTCCTTCAGAAAATGCATGCTAACACAAAAACCTGTTTTTCTAGAAACGTTCTAAGTTTATAAGAGCAGTATTTAAAATCTATCCCTATTTTTGAGCCTTTGTACCCCATTATGTTTGTCTTTGTCCAGATTTCTTGCACCAAGAAGTTGAGAGATATGCCAGTGGCTGCAGTGGGAGTGTTATCACTACCCACCTTTTTACAGCACATTGGTGGTGACCAGTGGTGCTATGCTCAACCTGTTCCTCTGCACTCCCTTCTGTACACTTAGCTATCACTTGACCTATGCACAGAGACCATTGTTTCACCTGTAGCTTGTCTTGCAGTCTGTGTGCATATGGCACAGTGTAGCCCACCCCATGAACATTTACCTGTCATGCCCTTTGTGCTGTGTTCTCTGTCATGGTGAGCCCACCTGCCAGCTGGACATTTTCATGTCATGCTCTTGTGCTGTGTTACCTCACCTAGTCTGTGTATCCTAGCTTTATCTGTTGTTGTTGTGCACTGTGGGTGCTCAGTGTGGCACATTTATTTTGTCTTTTTTCACTATGCATGTATCACAGTCCAAAGTCTTATTTGCTGATATCATATTCCTTACATGCTCACCTTAATGCAGTCTTCCTCAATATAGTGACCACAATTTTTATTATTCTAAAACAGGCCTTGTAGCATTGCAGTTATGATAATGAGGTAATTCAGCATGATTGTTTCTGACTTGTTGCCATAACACATCCAGGCCACTCTAATATGCTCATCCTTGCCTGTTCTCAGGCTAATGGAACATGTCCACAGTATGCTTGTACATGGAGACCACGAAGCCTGTTACACCATGACTGTGCACTAGTGATAATTTATCTAGTGTACCACTGCTGCCCAACAATGCACACTATGTGGCAGCTAAATGTGTGGTTGTGTACACGGGGCTACAATTTAATTCCTCATGAAGACCAACAGAGTGGCTCTAACCCGTTCAGGCGCTGGTTTCAAAAGTGTCCTGCCTATTACACCCAGGAAACAAAGATATTATTATAGTTGCTGCATAGGTACTGTCAGGATCACCTGCTGGGCGTTTTGATTCCCATTACAGATAGAGGATACCTGGCACCAACTTGCCAGGGTGGTGTGTGATGCCAGTGGCCTTGGCCGCTCTGGCAAACAGTGCAGGTGTCATAATAGCAAACTGCTAAGGCACAACCCACACCTACTCCACCAGCTGGATGCAGAGGTTACGCAGAGTGTATCAGCCTTTTATAGTAAGAACTGTGTCTCTGAATTTTTTGTCTATTGCCTGTCTGTTGGCTTGCTTGTCTTCTTTTGACAGGGTCACAGTGTACTGAAGAGTCCCTATTTTCTGTTACTGCAGCAGAGGATAGAGAGTTTAACAAGGATGAGCATGTCAGGAGGCCTTAGGGGCTGTCTCAGAAGTTGGGTATATGTTCTAACTACATGGCTGCCTATGTGTGTACTAATGTATTTTCTTTATTTTGTCATTGTTTTTTTCTTGTTTTTTTTATAGTTCCAGATGAAGTATAGGCTGAAGGGCACTGGGATCTGTGCCAGCTGATGCTCCTGCTGCTAGACACCAATGGTCTCTAGGTCTGCCTCTCAGCAGGGGGACAAGGGTAGCCTGCTGAAGGTGACCTGGAAGGCTTACTGGCTACCTCAATGGCCATCTTTTGAGGAGGTGTGGAGCCCTTTGTTCTGGGATTAGCCAGGAGTGGTTTTCCTTGGTCACCCAGTTTCAGGTGCAGTAGCTGGTCACATCAAAGGTGTGCTGGCAGTTAGACACCTGCAATAGGACCATAGATTGTATCTTGGTGGACTGATAAGAGTTATGCCACTGTCCAGCCCTGACCTTTGGGCCACCAAAAGTAGATCTTGTCCATGATGTCAGCCACAGAAGTGACTGATAGAGAGCCAGTCAGGCAGGTCCCGCTGTACCACAGCCTATTCTCCATCCTTATGTGTCATTCCCCATACACTGGTGGCAATCCAGACTTCCCCATCAGCAGTTGTCCTTTCTCATTCTGTATGTGTGCATCTCTCCACAGTTGTCCTTACCTTTTGAATCCACCTCTGTCTGCATGTCTCTCAATTTACAGACATTAAAATCAGGTACACAGGCCCTTGGTAGAGTATGCACATCCATTCAAAAATCTGGACATCAAATTAGCATGGCATTTGAATACCAAATGGCACATAACTCTTCCCACTTCCAGTAAGAATGTGGGATGGTACTTGAAACATGTTTAAAAAACAGAGTGACAAAACTGATGGAAAAATATATTTTCAAAGGAATAGTGTGAAGTCACCTTCAGAAATCACATGTGATGAGGGATCTATCATGCCTGAAAATAGGGGATATTCCCCTAAAACTAGGTAGATTATGTGCAGGGTAAATTAGGGCTGAAAATAGTTACATTTCTCCAAAACAGGGCCAGCTGAGAGGTCTGCGTGTCTGTCTGTAACTGCATTTTGTTTATTTGCCTGTAGCTGCTACCTTTCCTACTCCTTTCCTTCTTACACAAGCTCTCTGTACCTTCCCTCCTACCTTTCTTCTTAGAAAGTATAAAAGGGGCACCTATCCCTGCCCAAAAAATATCCTTCCATCTTTACAAATATTTTTTTAAGATTACTGCTGTGTGTTTTCATCTGCCCCTCCCTTTTGCTTCTATAATTCTATAATATCTAACCCTTTCTTCCCTGTTTATAAAATGAACTGAGACGTCACTTTGATGTGCAGGCCTTCAGTACCCTACTCACAGTGTCTGAGCTACTGTTATTGTGCACATAATTGCCTATGTGAATGCACATAGCTTCAGGCATGCTACCTTACTGTTCTAATCATGTTGACCATGTGACTGCTCATACTGTGCAGTTTCTTTCTCAGAATGCTGACTTTATTTTGGTCCCAATACATACCTAATCAGCATTGCTCCATGTCACATTATGACTTCTTTGATATTTAGCACTGCACCAGAGTATTGCAAATGTTTCTGAGTGTCTCCCTTGATGTTGCCTTTGAACAGCTGATTTTTTTATACTGTCCGTTTACAGGCCACTTTATAGATGACAATTTAGCATCAGAGTCACAAGATAACCTATAAAGCCATTACACTGTATTCAGTGGCAGATCCAGAAATGGGTACAGGGGTATATTGTGAAAGTAAAAGCCTTGGTAGAGTAGTAAGACTTCCTCAGGCACACACACTTATAATTTGCCAGACCACTGTGCCTATTGTTTTGTAAATGTCTAAATCTGCTAATGACATTATTTCATTCAAACACAAAACAGGGAGTGGGAGACAGTATGTTTTCATTCTCTGGGACTGGTGCAACTGAAAGTCTAGATGTTTTGTCAAAAATAGATGGTGTTTTGTACTCTTTGGGAAGAGACAGAGTCAAAGAACATATAAGTTGTTGCCCATTATGTCTTATGTAAGCCTGTCTTCCTCACTGCTCCAAGAGTCATATATACATTTTGCTATCTGGAAGAATAAAGCTTTTGTGCTGTTTATGCAACCTAAATGCATTTAATAGATTAATACTAGTAGCAGTGTGCCAGTTACAAACTGTACAACTGAAAACTGGTCATATTCAAACTGATATGGCAAACTGATGGCTTCTAGTTATACACCTAAAACAACTGAGAAACAAACATTACTTTCCCAATGAGAGTCTGTATACAAAAATGCATTTTATGGGGTCTCCATTATTCTATACACCCAACTTAAAATACTTAGTATACACCTACTTGTGGCTTACACTGGGAAAGACTGTCCCATAAATGTTTTTAACTGATATTTGACAGCCAACCACTAAGCCACCATCAGCCTGTTTGTAGTATGATTTGCTCCATCTAATTCTGTTTAGTTTGTGCCACAATCAAGTCTTATAGCCAAGGTTAGTAGATTTAGTTTACTTCATACTAAGTCTGGAATTCTGACAGAGAAAGTTTCTCTACTTATGACTTTGAGTGTGAATGACGATTGGTAGCTATGCTTTACTTATTCTTAAAATCAGACTTTGAGAGAATGGTAAACTTAGTGTAGTTCTTAGTTAAACTACAGATATGATGTTGTCAGTTTTCATTCATTCCTCAATGGATGGGTTTGGATCCAACCCTTGATCCAACTTGGCTATTACACCAGCTTGTGGCCACCAACAAACTCTCAAGCTCCTTTCCTACCCATAATACACTATGCCTAACTAGGCTTGCCACCCCTTCGGTTTTTTTCCGGACTATCAGGAAATCAAACTGATTCTCCGGTAGTCCGGAAAACACTGTACAAACTCCGGTATTCTGTTTCAAAAAGGAAACAGACTATCGGAGTTTGTAAATCGGCTGATTTACTATGCTTTTCTTACAGAAAAGCATAGCAAATCAGCCAAAAGCAGGCGGCGGGAACGAAAAAAGAGGGCGTTCCCATTGAATGATGCTGTCATGACATCACAAAATGGGCGGTATTGTTGGCAGGAGAGGGGGTGGGGCGGGCGGGGTTACTGGTGACGCGAGGGGCGTGGCGTGGCTCCAATTTTAGCCGTGAACGAAGGTGGCAACCCTATGCCTAACATCCCTCAGATCTCGTTTGCCAGTTTCAAAATTATTAAGATAAGTTTATGTTCTGCTTAAAATCTTACTTTTCAACTCTAGTTTTGATAAATCTTCGTGTACTAGAAAGTTTATTCTGTTCCTTAACTGTTCTATTTTTCTTGCTTACTTTTACACCAACTCTCACATGTGTTAGTGTATTCTAAGCTACCACTGTTGCTAGGCTTTCCTATCCCTTTTCTCTTGTCATTTCAAGGGTATTTTACCTTCCAGTTTCTTAGTGTTTAGTTAAAGGACAACAATGCGATTCTATTATTAAATGCTCAACGTCTCTGTCCTTTTTCTCCCTATTTACAGTCCCTGCTATGAATAAACAACAATACAGCATTTAAAATATTTTAAGTCAACTGTTTCTGTCCACTAGAACAGTACCTTACTGTACTGTGGTGGTTTCACTTTTAAAAAACTTTTATCCCACCCTGGAAAAGCTTGCTGCAGTCTCCAATTCATTGATGTCATCAAGGCCAATGAATACAAGTAGTTTTCTGGCCAATTCCGTCCCCAAAGTGACATCACCACAACCATCCTAAAAACCCACCCATGCTGTGATGTCACAACTCCCTGGTCCTTCCCCTACCCATATAGCAAGTAAAGGCTAGAAGAAGGAAACAGTACATGAGTCAAGTCTCCTGCTGTGAGCTGTCAATCACTACAGGTAACAGCTCAAATTACCTTTAGCTATTACTCATTGACCACTAGGGAAGTTAGGTGTGAAGGGGGATGGGAGATAAGTTGAAGTAGTGCAATTCAGACTTCACAAAAGAGTGCAATTTAGCTATTATAAAAAGTACTTTGAAAGTCTCTTTCTGCGGCATGCATTTTGGGACATGTAGAGGCAGACTAAACAATCAGGATCACTTCAAGATGCTAGAACCCATGTGGTCAGACTCAGAAATTACGTATACAAATATTTAAAAGCCTTTAAATAGTCCCAGAGTGGTGTTAAAATGTAGGAAGCACCAAACCATGATGAAATAAACATGTTTTTTTAGTCTGTCGGTGTGGTTCTCCTTTAATCCATTATTTTTCTCAGTGATTAATTAGTCCATCTTTCTATTCATCTTAAAAAAAGTTCTATCTTATTTTTATTACTACTTCCTTGAATTATTGCTACTGTTGTTTATTGTTGGCTGTTATTACTACTGTTGACTGTTATAAATTTCCTTTACTATGTTTGAAAAGGGATTCAAGAAATGCGAGAGATGTGGGTATAAAATGCCTTTTTCTGACGCCCACACTCTGTGTGTCTGTTGCTTAGGTGCAGATCACCTAGATCAAGAATGCGATGTTTGTTGTGATTTTAATCAACAAACCTTGACTAAAAGGAAAAACAAATGAATCTTAAAGGGTATGTTGCCCACTCCATTCTCTGATGCCATATCTGGAGTTCAGCCTGCTAAAGTTAAAGTGATGGACCATTCTAAAAGGTTCAGTTCTGTGGAATCTTCTGCTTCTACAACCTCGTAGTCGAAGAAAAAGAGTGAGAGATTGGATTCAAAGGCTTCTGGGATCCGACCTTCTTCATATCTAGCAAGTATCATTCCAGTCCAGAAACCTCAGATCCAACAAGAAACACTTCAAATCCAAAGTCTCCAGATTCAAAGCCATTGCCTTGCACTGTGTATTCACCCAGCATGGATCCAGTACCGTCCAAGGTGCTCTCCCCTTTTCTTGAGCAGCACTCTAAGTCTCTTTCAGTGGTGTTCTCTCATTCCACTAGAAGTCTTATGGAAGCAGACATGGAAAGGATGATGAGAAGATTCTTCATGGAGCAATTTCAGAAGGGATTCTTCACAGTTCCTACCCCCTTGATTCAGGAACACCGTCCATCTACTACTCCAACGGCAACTCTTCCTCCTCCTCTGACCAAACTTATGGTGTTAGAATCCTTGGATCTAATAGTTCCAGGCCCTTCTGTGTCAGATCCAAAGAGAGAATTGTCTTTGGATCTGTTATTCTAAGTCCACCGGCTCCGACTTCTTCATATCTGGATGACTCTCAGAGCTTGAGCTTCCATTTTGGATTTGAGGGGATAGGATCAACTCCAAAGTTTTCAAAGCCTTCTCTTCCTCTTAGAGCTTCAGCATTGGACATCTTGGTTCTGGCTTCCACCTCGGGTGAATGGCACTTGGAGCAGAGGAAAGTGGCTGGCCAGAAACTTGCCTTCTCGGCTCTATTGCCTTCCTTCTCTCCAGGGTGGTCTGCCTTCAAGGTTGCAAAGAGGTTTTTTTCTGCTCCATCAGGTCAGGTGGGTCCTTCCTCCTTGGATCCTCCCTCAGCATCTCAGCTGACTTTGCACCATGATTCTCAGCATTCTACTCCATGGACACAGCCAGCCCAAAGCTTCCAGGCCACCCAGACAGTTATTGTCATCTGTTCTGATGCTTCTCTGGATCATCCCATCGAAGAAGTCCCTAGGAAGAGGACATGCAAGGGCAGGCACTTGGACTCCCCCAGGAATCTGTCACCAAGGATACTGACTTTGATGAGGGAAAAGGGTCTCCCAAGTCACCATTCTATGTCGTCTCCTTTGGAGACATCTTTGAAATCCTTAAACAGAAGAGTGTTTGGTCTGTCAAAAACCCAACTCCTGAGGAATCAGTATTTCTGGAAGCTTTTGGGACTGGCCTGTCTACCTCCTGGGTCACTCCACCCACTGATGAACTTATTGATATAGTTTCTAAGTGGGCATGGATGGAACCTGATGTGATTGAGCCAATCCCCAAGAGACCAAGCACAATTCTGGCTCCACCGTTAGGAAGAGAACATTTGAGTAAGGGAGTGTCGCTTGATACAATGTTCGTGGCGGCAACTACAAAGAATGAACTTGTGTAACAAACTTCCAGTGTCCATCCCCCCAGTAGAGAATCTATTGCTGTGGACAAATTTTGGAAGAGAGTTTATGCTTCAGTGACATTTGCTGTCTGATCTCTGAACTACTTGTCACATTTCATAATAATGTAAAGGGACTTGATTAAGGAACTTTCAAACTCCCTATCAGGATGCACTACTACAGAGGCTTAAGCTTATGTAGCCTTACAGTTTACTACCTCTAATCTATTGAAATTCATCCATGAGGCTCATCTTGCATGCTGCAGAAGGTGCCTCAAGGGCTGTGGGTTCAGGCATTTCCATCAGGAGGCATGCTTGGATGCACCTGTGCAATTTTGTGGAGCCCTTCAAGTTATCCTTCATCAGTTCTCTTTTTGACAGTTCCTTTTTGTTTGGCCCCACAGTAAAAGACACACTCTCCAGGTGTGAGAAGGATGTAAAGACCAAATCTGCAGTGGGCATATATTTTTCAACCGCTCAATGAACCTTTTCCAGGAATCAACAGGGAGGTCGAAAGATGTGGTTCAGGAAGTCTCAAGGTCATTTTCAGGACACATGTGGATGTAGTTATCGTAGAGGCAGAGGGTGAGCAATAATGGCAGAAGTTGTCCCCGTGGCAGAGGAGGCCTGCAAAACCAAGGGTCTAGAGATACATTTTCTGACAGACCCTTTCAGTGCTCCTGAATTGGGGCCCAATTATCTTCCATTGGAGGCAGTTGGGGGTTGCTTATCTGTGTACCAGGATGCCTGGCTAAACATAACACAGGATACTTGGGTGCAGAGAATTATTTCCAGAGATTATATTATTCCCTTGTCCCTTCCATCCCCGTTACCCAGGAAAATCCCAGATTTTCCACCCAATTAGAGGGAAGCAGCAGGACTAGAAATCCAAAAGCTACTAGAAAAAAGAGTCATCCAAGAGGTCTTTCCAGACCAAGTAGAATCCGAAACTTGCTCAAGATTCTTTTTAGTGCCAAAGAGGACAGGGGACGGAAGACCAATTTTAGATCTCTGTGTGCTGAACAAATTAGTTCAACACACCAAGTTCTGGATGGTTATGTTCCATCCATTCTGCCCTTATGGAACAAGGACGATTGGATGTGCTCAGTAGACCTTCAGGATGTGTACTATCACATAAAAATTAACAGATAATCCAGAAGGTACTTACACTTTCAGCTGGGAGCCAGTCATTACTAGTTACCAAGTGTAGGGCAGTAAGTAGCAGCTCACTTGAGACTGCAGGGATTCTGGGTGTTTCCATACTTAGACAACCTGCTCATTACCACCCTAACCAGGCATCAACTGGTACACACTCAAGACCAAGTGTTGCAGACTTGTTCAAATCTGGGGATAACCATCAATTACTAGAAGTCACAATTACAGTTGATTCAGACACTGGAATTCATAGGAGCAATGTTCAATACAGTATCTTTTGTAGCATCTCTTCCCCTTTTGAAAGTACAAACAATAAGAAATCAGGTCAAGCAAATAGTTTGCAGTACCAGAATTTCAGCTCGGTTGATTCTGAATGCCCTGGGATCAATGTCAGCAGCAATAATCGTAGTTCCTTTAGCAAGATATCACATGAGAATTTTGCAATGGATGTTACAAATACAGTGGTCAAGTCTCTTTCAACCCATATCGACAAAGATAAGAATAACTCAGATATGCAAATGGTATCTTTCCTAGTGGATGCAGTCACAACAACGGTTGCAAGGTCGTCCTTTTATTCTCCCTCAGACCAAGGCCGTAGTGACCATGGACACCTCCCAGATTGGGTTGGGGGGCATTTTTGGGAAAGCCAGTCCAAGGCACTTGTTCATTTGAAGAGGCCAACTTGGATATCAATGTTCTGGAAATGAGAGCGGTGCTTTTGGCATTGCAAGCATTCCAAAACTCTGTTCCCTCTTGAGAACAATTGCGATCCAAATGGATATGTTAGTAGTTTGGTACATCAACAAAGAAGGGAGAACCAAATCTTAGCTCCTGTGTCAAGAAACCCTGATGGTGTGGCAATGGGTGATTTCTTCCAACTGCTTTCTAATTGCAATGTACATTCCGGGGAAGTTCAACATGATAGCAAACAAACTGAACACATCTATCTTACTACCTCATGAGTGGTCTCCCAACAACAAAATGACAGACATGACTTTTTGTCAAAGGGGTCAGCCTTGCTGCATTCTCTTTACATCTCCCCTAATCAAGAGCAGCATCTTCTTCACCCTAATCCACCCACCGGGGGCATCACTGACAGATGCTCTACCCCACGATTGGCCACCCCCGATCTTATGTACATTTATCCCGACTCCTTTAATTTCCAAATTCCTTCCGAAAGCAGCCAGGTTGAAGAGCAAAGTCATACTCATTGCACCTCATTGGCCTTAAAAGATTTGGTTTCCCTTCCTTTGGCCTCATCTACTATAACCACCTTGGATACTGGCTCCAGCTTCAGACCTTCTGTCTCACTTGACAGGCATGGTTCACCCGGACATCTCAAATCTCAAACTGACTGCTTTGTTTCTCCAATTTATTTAACAGTCAGGCAACCTTTTCTCTCATCACCTGTCCATTCTGTACTGTTATTTTCCCATAAACCCTCTGCAAAGAAACTCTACAGAAGTAATTGATGAAGATTTGTTTATTGGGCAGAACAGAATCAGGTAGATCCTTTTTCAGCCCCGATTCATTCTGTTCTTGATTTTTTAGTGACTTTATTTAATGTGGTGCTAGTTCATTAACTATTAAAGCTCAACTCGCTGCCATCTTGAACTTTCATGGGGGATTCAGAATTCATCCCTGACTTCCTCTAAACTGTGCAAAGCAGTTTTGAAAAGTACCCTGCTACTTACACCTCCTTATAAAGATCCTATACCACTATGGAATTTAAATTTGGTACTGCAAGCCTTGGCACATTCACCTTTTGAATTTGCAGCTAAATGTGATTTAAAAATTTTGACCTGGAAAACTGTCTTTTTGGTTGCAGTTACATCTGCTAGAAAATTTTCTGAACTTCAAGCATTATCTTCCAAGCTCCCATACTTGATTATACACAAGGATATGGTCAGCTTACATACCAATGCTTCCTTCGTACAACACTAACCATGCCTTTAACCTGCCTGTATTCTTCCCAAACTTTACGAAGAAAGGAGAATTTTTGCAGTACTTACTGGATGTTTATAGATTATTACATTTCTCTCTACACAGAGCAAAAGAAATTAGGAAGACAGACCAACTGTTTGTTTCCTTTGCACATAAGAAATTGGGAAATTCAGTTGCAAACATAACTCTAGCAAGATGGTTGATGGATTGTATTTCATTTGTCTACAACAAATTAAATCTCCCCTTACCAAAACCATTAAAGGCTCATTCAACCAGATCTATGGCTACTTCCATTGTATTCCAGTCTAGAGCATCCATGGATGACATATGTGCTGTTGCATCTTGGTCAAATCCTCATACCTTTATCACTTATTACAAACTAGATCTGGTCTCGAGGGGAAGAGCAGCCTTTGGCTCAACCATACTCAGGAATATCCTTTCTTAGAGTTCACCCAGGAATTCAGGTAGCTGGAAAGTCTGTCTCATCCACTGAGGAATGAATGGAAATTGACAACATCAGATAAAGAAGTTATGTACTTACCATAGCATTCCATCTGTGTTCTCCTTTTTCATTCTTCCTGAACTCCCCCCACCCTCCATCGCCCTCCATTTCTTACATATGACTTCTGGAGGAATGAGACTATTAGGAACACCACATATCCCTTATGTTGAACTCCAGTCGTGGCAATTCCTTTATAGTTTCTCTTTCTCTCAAGCTGTAAATAGGATCTGAGGGATGTTAGACATTGTGCATTATGGGTAGGAAAGGAACTCGAGAGTCTATTGGTAGCCACAAAGCTAGTATAATGGCTGAGTCAGATCCGAGCGTTGGATCCAAACCGTTCTGTTGAGGAAGAATGAAAATGGACAACACAGATGGAATGTTATGGTAAGTACATAACTTAGTTTTTCAGCACAGTGCTTCCTATCTCTGCACACATATTGTAGCAATGTTCTTTGTGATAAATTCAGACACTCAGCAGTCTACTTATAGAGTAGCTGTTTGAGAAACTTGGCAACTCACTGTGTTGCCTGTTTTTTCTTCTTCTACTGAATAAGGTACTGGCATCCTGAAAATCATGATCTGGTTATGCTTCTCATATTCACAAGTCTATAGTTCTGTTTTTTTCCTTTTTTTGGCAACCTGTTCCTCTTTTTTTTTTTTTACTCATATTTTGAAAATATGTGCATCTCATGTTATTAATCTTGTAGTCGTTTTTTCTTTCTCAGTCTTACTTTTTTCATAGTAACATTTTTTTGCTTTCTCATCTGACATTAGAGTTGTATGACTATGCATACTACTTACTTGCTCTGATTTCTTGTTCTGTGCCATTGTCTGCCATTATCCATTCTGTGTTTTTTTTTGTTTGTTTGTTTCTCTCTCTTTCTCTCTCTGTCTCTCTGTCTCTCTCTCTCACTCTCTGTATCTCATTCTGTTTTGCTTACCAGTTTCACCTTCTTGGTATCTTTATTTCAGTTTTGTGTTGATGCCCTTTCATGACTTGCATATATTTTGTGTTGGAGGTAGATTGTTCTGGAGAATAGCAGCCGAGAAGACAAACATGAGTGCCCGTTTGGTCGAAGTGCTATCGAACTTACTAAGATGCTGTGTGACATTCTGCGGGTTGGCGAGTTACGTAAGTGTTACTTTCCTTTAAGTCATTTGAGCATTTATTTAAACCCCATAAAGTAACTAAACTCTTTGTACTAATATATTAACAACTTCTGGATTTGACAGTGCATAAGAAAATGGAGCAGTGTAATCTTGATTTCATTAAAAAATGTAGATCTGTTTCATCTGTAAACAATGGCTTTTTAATATTACTACTAAAAGGTTAACAACTGTATTTAATGTCACCATCACACAGTTAGTCAATACCATTTCTTTCAGAAGCACTGAAACTGAAAAAGTCACAGTTTTAAAACTTTTAATTACCAGGAAGGGAAAAATTGCTTATATTCATAAAGTCACATACATGTTAACCACTTGGCATTGTTCGAATTAGTGATTACGTCTCAACTGTCCCTAAATCGTGGGGATCCCCAATTTTGTCTCAAAATTTTGCTTTGTATCTCCTGAAATTAGGCATTTTTGAGAAGCTGTAAGTTAAAGTACTAGTTTTTAAAAGGTGTCCCTAATCAAGGTCTTTTTCTTTAATTATTTTTGCTTTGGCCCCCAATTCTGAAGGTAAGAGATTGAAAGCTATGAATACCAGTGTCTCACTAAGATGAGTATTTGAGTATCTGACATCATCAGAAAGATTAAATACATGCCCCTCCTGGTTTGCTGTTTCTCTGCTGTCATGTTCATTGTACCTCAGCATGTAGTATTACTTAAGTGAAATGTTTATATTAAGGGCCATAATGGTTGCAAGATGAGGTAATTGTAGCAGTTTGTACATGACCCAGTGATATCACCGTCTACTCATCTGTGCTACTTTTACAACAGCTGCAGATTGTTGTGATGTTCTTCTTATTATTGTATGGTTGTGGTCAGTGGGTGTTTCCATTCTCCTTTAAAGTACTCTGTAATGGCTGTGTAGTGTTAAGGGCAATCACAGCTGAAAATGAGCTATCCCAAAGCCATTTTATTGATGTGATCGATCTGCATTGCAGAAAAAATATAATTCACCAGTGGCCATTCCTGCCATGTGCCTCCCTCCACATCTGTCTCTCCAAGAATTTATATCGTATGCATAGATATTCCCTCAGGGCACACTCATCTGGATTCAGATGCTTCTGAACAGTAGATATGGTCCCTGTCTATTAATGTTAAGTCAGGTGTTGCAGTTTTCATTCATACTCCAGCCCTCTATACTTTCCAAATTGTGCACCCATTGTTCTCTGTTTTATTGCAAAACGGAGGCCTATTTTATGTCCCAAGTCTGGGTCATTGCCTTCAGTGGGTAAGTCATACTGTGTCATGGTAGCAGTGCAGTCATCCACAGTATTCTGTTTAGGTGCTGATAATGTCTCCAGTGATGTGAGTTTGGAGGCTGATGCTGTGAGCCACAACCCCAATTCCATCCCACATCCATCTAGTGCAGACCAGAAAACCAAGGTATGATTAACAAACATGTCCTTCTGTAGTGTTTGCGAATGGTGGTTCATTTAAATTGGCCATAAACTGCAGTTTTTATTTCAGTTTTGTCTTGTGGCTAAAGCAATTTGAGGGTGTTCCCCTTACTCATTTGGTTCTCCCAGAACTTTGCCATTTTGATTATGGTACTTTTGCTGAAAACTGAGATGCAGTTCTTTATAAACTTAGGGGTGTAGAAACTACTATTATCATCTTGTCAGGATTACAGAACTGAATTATAGCTTGCGGCTTTCAAGTTAAGTTATATTTTTACTTGTTTACTGAACTGGGATGTTCTCCAAGTTGGTTTGGTCTGAACCACAGCATGATGGTTAATCTGTTGTGTGAAAGAGAGTAATGCTTAAAATACAAGCAGTCACAATTTCATAAATATTTAGAGTTCTTAGTGTTAAGCAATGACTGTTATTTACCTTCCACTACCTAAAAGTTTGAATTAGAAAGTATTGTTTAGTTACAGTTAGTCCCAGAGGGATGTCTGACCCACTTAGGATGTATTTAATAGGTGCATAGGTGTATATAAGGCTAACCACCACTTGGGCCCTTATAAGCCTAGCCATGCAACCCAAATGTGACCCAAAAATTTGATTTATATATGGGGTGATTTACTGACTGCCTTTGTCCATCAGAGACATAGGTGCCAAACCAGGGGTGAATTTCCAATTACCCATCCATTGGTCCAAATTACACTTAAATAGGGATAGAGAGGAACTCTGATTCACATGGATGGGAAACCTGTTCCAGAGAATGGGAATTCTCTGAGAAACATATCTGTCTCTCCAACAGGTCTTACTTATATTGCAAGCAAAATTTAGGTATTTTAATCTAGCAGTTATGATGTTGTTTGTTTTGTGGATGTGTAAAAGGTTCATCAAATCAGGGTCCAGGGATGCCTTGTATGCCAGGCAAAGATCACCTATCAGAAGTTGGCATGATACCAGATGAAGAAGCAGGGCTTTGAGGTGATCAGCATAGGACATTGTGTTTACTCCCTGTATTCTTTTTGTAAGGAACCTTTGTGGATGTTCCATTTGCTGCATGTGTCTGCTCAGGTACATACCAAAGGGGCATTATATTCTATGATGGGTCAGTTGAGGGCTGAGTGCAGTGGTGTGATGACATGCCCTTGCTTATAAGTTAAGCAACACTGGAGGATTTTCTTACTACCTTAGACACATGTTGGTCAAAGGCTAGGTTACTATCTAAATGAGTTCCCAGATCCCTGACTAGTAAATCAACTTTTAGGGGTGTTTTTATTGATGATGTAGTTACCAGGATTGGCAGACTTCTAAAAAGATACTATAATGCATTTCTTGGTAATGAGTTTTAAGCCATGTATTTGGCACCTAGCGTTTGTCTGTGTTAGACCTTTCTGAAGGATGCTCTTATCTTTGTGGATTCAAATACTGCTCCCATTTTGTGAACATCTGTGAACTTGATAAGCCAGTGGCCTTTGACATTGCCTTTGACATCCAAGAAGTAGATGCCCAAAAGGAGTGGGCCTAGCACAAGGCCCTTGGGGACTCCACTTGTGACCTGCTTCTTTGGGGAGATGGCCTCACTGATTCTAACTTCCTGGGTCCTATCAATAAGCCAGGTAACTATTCATTGTGTTATAAAGGGTTTATACCTAGTCCTGTAAGTTTGTTGGCAATGCCCGTGTGGGGTATTGTATCAGATGCTTTAGCCAGATCTAGGTATGCAGAATACACCATTTTCCCCATATCCATTGCCTTAGTGACATTTTCAAAGAACTCCACCAGATTCTGTAACCATTACCTTCTTTTGACAAAGCCAAACTGGGATGGATCCAGTACCTGGAGGTCTCCTATGTCCTGGGTAATAATTTCCATACTAATTCTTTCCATGGTTTTGCAAATAAGACTAGTCAGACTAATGAGTCTGTAGTTTCCAGGATCTGTTAATGGTCATTCCTTATAAAAAGTATGACCATCGCAGTCCTCTCTTCATGTAGCACAAACCCTGTTTTAAGACTATAGTTAAGTAATGCCTCAATGAGTCCAGATAAGTCATATTTTAGACTATTCAGGAGGCATCCTGAGATGCTATCAGGGCCCATTGAGGATGTGTTCTGGTGAATGCAGCCTGTACATGCTCCCTAACTGTAGTTGGAGGGGTTATGTTTGGGAATGTTATTGTGAGATGGTTGGGAGGTGAGGGGAGAGTTGGAACTGAATTTGTCAACTAACAGGTTCTCTATATTGCCGGGTTCGGTGAATGTAGCATCATTAACCACCAGTTCAGCACATTGCTGTGTGCTACCCTTGAGAATTCTAATATAGCTGTAGAAGGCCTTATGACTTATCATTCACCTGGGAGGCTATCGTAGCCCGAAAGTTGGCTTTGCTTGACCTAATTAGCACTTTTAGTTGCCTATATAGTTTGATGAGAGACTTTTTATCTTTATGCAAATTACCCTTCCTGATTTTTGCCATATTTTTTTTTTCTTTTGTTGTTTTGTTTCTGACGCTAGTCCTGGGCATACTTCTGTTAGGTACAACAGCCTCTATCCAGCCATTGACATGGTTGGGTTGTACAGAGAGTTTGAGAACAATTCAGCATAAGCTGCCTCTCATCATAAAGGTTTAGTTATTTTTTTTTTAGTGTAAGCAATCCTAGGTGATTTATAAGGATTACATTGACAGTGAAGGCAGACTACAAAAATACAATTACCAGGCAGCAATTAAAAGTTTCCTTTGAAGCTAAAAGTTTTACTAAGGACATTCCTACAGCAACAGCAGCATTTGCTGTGAGCTACACTGAACAAATGTACGTATAGAAATGAGCGTGCTCTGCAGTCATAGTCTCTCTGCATGTTCTGTTTCCATTTGAGTCACAGAGATGTTATCCTGGTTTAAGTTCTAGTAGTGTTAAAACTTTAACAATATTAAAAAAAAATAAAGCAGAATAAATGCTGGCCTTTTCCACAGCAAATTTTTCATGCATAATGATGTAATTGTTTTCTTTATTCTCTTAATTGTTGAGGGCATCTGAATTAAAGCAGTAATGGATGTTATACATTATTATTGTTATTATTATTATTATTATTATTAGTCTGGCTGCCTATGTCTGTACCTGACTGTACTGTTCTGCATTTAAAACACTATAATTATGTCTGCAGCAAAGAGATCATGATCTCTTAAATAGGGGACTCTATTGCCAATTGTAGGCAAACAGCCTAAGTAAACAGAAAAAAAGAAGCACATATTTCCACATTTTTATTTTGGTAATTAAAAAAAGCAGGTTCTTGTGAGAAAAGTAAGACTGAAATTAATTAAAATATCATATAAAGTTATAATCTTTTATTTATATCTTTGCAAGCATTTCTAAAAATTGCTGTCTTTTGTGTGTCAGTGGCCTAAAGTAAATTTCTGCTGATCAATTTACAGGATCAGTTACTGCACATACAGTATTTGTGCTTATGAAACTCCTGTATGCCAAAACCATTGGTGATAAGAGATTGTTTTCATACCTCCTTTTATCAGGTGTAGTAGATTTACCATATGAGCTATGGTGTCCCAATCATTTTTGACTGTGAGTGACTTAGCTTTCCCAAAGTACTGTGTGTTTTGTCTTAAGACGCTGTAATACTAGTGTTACTGATCTGTGTGAACAATATAAAAGTAAAGTTGGTTTAAAACAGATTGCGTATTCTCCTGTACTTATAGTACTAAAGTGGCATATAGCTTTAGAGGTCAATGCTGGCTGCCAGTGGAGCATCAAGAAGCAATAAACGGCAAGAAATGTGCATGATTGAGTCAAAGTAAGCATCCCAAATGATGTATAGATTTATGGCACTGGTTATGTAATTAACAAAAAAAATGCATGAATAAGTAAGATATAAGTGGAATGTTTGTGTGTGATTATGTGCTTGCATGTTACAAGTATTTGTTATATATTGGTATATGATTTTCTTTACAAATGATTAATGACAAGGTGTCTGGGTTCTGATTGCTTGAACACAACTGGTTGAAATCACCTTTTTAATACAGATCAAAGGCTAAGAGTCTTAGAGCAGGATCACTGAGACCACTGTGCATGTTAATGGGGAGTTTCTCTTTTATCCACTGTTGCATATATAGGAATATAGGTTCATAGGTGTGTGCTAGGCTAATGACCACAAGGGTCTTTTTAAGCCTAGCCATGTATCCAAACCTCTGACAAGTTCTGGTACCCTTCATAAGTTTAAGTAGGTTCTTAGGAGATGAAACATTTACAAGAAGGGGCCTGAGAGATGAAACATTTACAAGCTGCCTGTGTCTTACAGACATAGGTACCAAATCAGGGATTAATTTCCTGTTCCCCATTCAGTTGTCCAAGTTACACTTCATTTGGGTTAGGGAGGAACTCTGCTTCACATGTATGGGGAACCTGTTCCAGAGAAGGGGTAGTCTCTGGGATACATATCTGACTGTCCAGTAGGTCCTATTTATATATCACAGGCAAGGTTAAGTCTTAAGAACAGGTAATTCTGATGCTGTTTGTTTTGCGGATATGCAGGAGGTCCATCAGGGTGGGATCTGACAATGACATATGCCAGACATAGATCTCCCTTCAACACCCTGTAGGAGACATAATACAGGGATAGGGCTTTGAGGTGCTCTGTATAGGACCCACCATTGTACAGAGGGATGACTGGTGCTGTTCTTCATTCATGAGGCATGAAGCCTGTTTGGAGCAATTCATGTTAATGTTCTTTTAGTGAGGAACATCTGAAGATGTGCCTGCTTAGGTGCATACCAAAGGTGGCATTGTACTTAATGATAGGTCTGATGAAAGCTGAATACAATGGAATACTGATCTCCTTGGATCTAGATGTCATACTTTGTTTATAAGTTGCTCAACATAGAATAATTTCCTCACTACTGTAAGCATGTTATGGTAAAATGCTTGATTACTGTCTATGTTTGTTCCCAAGTCCCTGACTGCTGGGTCAGCTGTTAGGGATACATTGTCAGTATGATAGTTACCAGCGGTGGATGACTTCCTGAAGGATACTGTTATGCATTTCTTGGCATTTAGTTTCAGTCCATGGCTCTGACATAAGTTATTTGTCTGTGTCAGCCCTTCCTAGAGAACATTTGTGTTAGTGGGGAATTCTGTTACTACGCCTAATTTGCAATCATCTGCAAATTTAGTCAGCCAGAGGCCCCTGACCATTGGCCTTGACTTCAGAGAACTAAATGCCAAAAAGAAACAGTCCCAGGACCAATCCCTGAGGGACTCTGCTTGTGACTGACCTCTTTGTAGAGGTGGACTTCCCAATTCTAACTTCCTCAGTGCTGTCTGTGAGCCAGCTGGCTATCCACAGGTGACATAAGGGTTGATGCCTAACCTCTTAGTTTGTAAACAATACCCAAGTGGGGTATAGTTTCAAATGCCTTGGCCAGGTCAAAGTAGGCAGTGTGAACTGTTTTGCCCTCATCCATTGCTTTGGTGACTTTGTCAAAGAAGTCCACCAGGTTGAGTAGGCATGACCTGCCCTTGACAAAACCAAATAGGGTTGGTTCCAGTGTTTGGAGGTTTCCTGTGTCATTATTGATCATTTTCATGATAATTCTTTCCATGGCTTTGTATATGAGGCTAGTGAGGCTTATGGATCTGTAGTTTCCAGGGTCTGTAGAAGGCCCACCATTGTGCAGAGGGATGACTATTGCTGTTCTCCATTCATGAGGTATGAAGCTGGAGCAATTCTAGACAGTCTGATAGGTCATGTTTCATGGTGTTTAGAAACACAGAATAATAATAATAATGATATAGAGTCTGAAAAAATGCATTTTTACAACTTCACATTTGGAAATGCTGCAGCCCAGCCAGTGTAATGCCATAGGTTCATAGGTTCATATGTAGGTACTAGGCTATCTGCCCAAAGGTATTTATAAGCCTAGCTGGAATGTGTTGGCTTTCGCCACCCCCTTAGATTAGTTCCCCGGGCGCTCTGTCCAGCAGAGCCATTGAAGTGATCCCCGGGGTAAACTTTCTGTTTCCCATCCACTCGTCAAGGTTTCTCTTGAAGAGGGTTAGCAAGGAGCTCTGCCTAATGTAGATCGGAATCTTGTTCCAGAGCATGGGAAGTCTCTGGGACAGGAATATATCCCTCCAGCATGTTCTATTTATTGTTGTGGTGAGGTTTAGATCCCTGGAGCGTGTGGCTCGAGGGGATATGGTTTTCTTTAGGTGGAGCATTTCCATCATTTCTGGGTTGGACATGGCCTTGTATGTCAGGCAGAGATCACCTCTGAGTAGGCGGTATGCAACCGAGTACAGCTGGAATTTCTTCAGTCGAGCTGTGTAGGGCATCTGCTTGAGGCCAGTGATCCTCTTGGTGAGGTACTTCTGTGGTCCTTCCAGTTGTTGCAGGTGTCTTGTAAGGTACATCCCAAATGGGGCATTGTACTCTATGATAGGTCTGATGAGTGATGCATAGAGGGGCCCAATGACCTCTTTCGATCTGGATGCAAACCCTTTTGTGATTAGGTGGGCCACATAGAAGGATTTTGTAACCACTTTGGCAATGTGATTATCAAAGGAGAGGTTACTATCTGCTTGGGTCCCCAGAACCCTTATTACGTCTTCTGTATTTAGGCGGCTACCACCAATGTGGTAGTTTGTGGGTACTTTGTTTTTTCCAAAGGGGATGACTATGCACTTTTGGGCATTTAGCTTGAGGCCATGGTTTTGACACCAGGTATCTGTCTCAGTGAGACCCTTTTGGAGGATGTCTGCATCAGCTGGAGAGTCAATTATAGCCCCTAGTTTGCAGACGTCTGCGAACTTGGTCAGCCATAGTCCTCCTGTGCTTGCCTGTACCTCTGAGAAGTATATGCTGAACAAGAGGGGTCCTAGGACTGAGCCCTGGGGAAAGCCACTTGTAACCGGTTTAGAGTCAGACCTAGCTCCCACAACTCTTACCATGTAGGTTCTGTCCATGAGCCAGGTGGCAACCCATCTCTTGACGTAGGGGTTTATGTTCAAGCTGATGAGCTTGTCTATAATACCTGAGTGGGGAATGGTGTTGAAGGCCTTTGCAAGGTCTAGGTAAGCTGTGTGGACCACCTTTCCCTCATCTATAGCCTTGGTAACTGTCTCAAAGAAGTCCACCAGGTTTAGGAGTCATGATCTGCCCTTAACAAAGCCGAACTGGGTAGGGTCCAGTGTTTGGAAGTTTCCAATGTCTCTGTTAATGAGATCCATGATGATGCACTCCTTAGCTTTTCAGACCAAGCTAGTCAGGCTTATTGGGCGATAGTTCCCGGGGTCCATTGTGGCTCCACCTTTGTGGAGTTTGTGGGCACATAGCCTGTGGAAAGGCTGGGTTTAAACAGTGTGTTTAGGTGAGGGGTTAGTTCATCTTTGAGCTCGTGTAGGACGCAGCTTGGGACACCATCTGGTCCCATTGATGCTGTTTTTGGCTTTGGAGAGGGCTGTTTTAACCTGAGTGTCTGTGATTTCAGGGGCACTACATTCTTCTGGTATAGTTATGGGCCCTTTACGGGGTGAGAGGGGGGTGAAGTTTGCACTGAACCTGTCTGTCAGGATGTTGGCTATATCGGTCTGATCAGTGTATTTTCTGCCATTCTGCACTAACTCCGAGCAGATCTGAGAACTGCCACTTAGATTCTTGACATAGCTAAAGAATGCTTTGTGGTTATCTTTGGAGTCCATGGCAATTTTTCCTTCGAAGCTAGCCTTGGATGATTTTATGAGGGAACGTAGTTTCTTGCTGATACTGATCAGGGATGTCTTCCCTTCTTGGGATTTTACTCTTTTCTGTACTAGTTTCCTCCTTCTATTGTATAGCTTGTTTATGGCAGGGGTCCACCATACTGGTTTCCTTTTCTTGGAGGAGTGAGTCTTGGTTTTTGTTTGGGATAACATGATCCATTCATTCTTGTAGATGCCCTTAGAGTGCATTAGTAAAGGATTTTGCAGCTTGGACAGCGTTATCCTTTAGCATGGGGGCTTTGAAACTTCCCACCTCGGTCTTAAGTAACATGAAGTTTGCTTTTGGAAAGTTTTTCACGGTGGTTTCTTTGACCGGGGATGGTGGCAGATTGTGGATATCCAGAGTGATTAGTTTATGGTCAGATCTAACCAGCGAGGGGTTGACCTCCGGTGTGGAATACCGGTTGCCCATGTTGGTGATGACCAGGTTCAATATGTTGTCACCTCTGGTGGGGGCGTTGACCAGTTGATCCAGGTTGTTTGAGTTTATAAATTCTAGGAAATGTTGGGCAAGGGAGTTTGTACCTGAGTCTCCCAGTTAATGTTTGGGTAATTGAAATCACCCAATATCAGGGTGTTTGGTAGGACCTTTATATTTCCCAGTGTTTCCAGGAATGTGAAGTGGGGGTCCTGGGACATGGTGGGTGATCTGTATCAAGCTATAATTTGAATAGCAGTTTTGCCCATTGTTAGTTGCACGTGGATGATTGCTGAAGCATTGTGCTGTGCCACTAACCTGGAGGTGTGGGTATCCTTGATGAATATGGATACTCCCCTGCCTTTTGTATTTCAGTCTGGGTTTTGTGGCCAAAATGTATGGTATGAGTTGTAGCCTGGTAATGCTTGGGTGCTCTCTTAAACCAGGTTTCTGTTACTGCACATATATCAATTTTCTCCATACTGAGGAGTGCCTCGAGTGCATGCATTTTGAGGTTTAGACTTCTGGCCTTGAGTAGCATTACCCTCAGTTTTTTGTTACTTTGTGCTATTTATGGCGGTGGGTTTGTCTTTTGAGCCTTGCCTAAAAAAAGGTACTATGGGGGTGGCAAGAGCCTTGGCCAGGATTTGAAAGCCTAAGGGTGACAGGTGCAAGCCGTCTCTAGCGAAGCAGCGTGGCTTGTCGAGCATGTCATCCCAGGCTGACAGACACTGGATCCCGTGAAAGAAAACAAAAGCTGGATAAACGCCTGGTATACACCTCAAGCGAAAAAAATGAAAAGACCAATGGTTAGACCACAGCTGAAGATAAAAATGGAATAATCCACCTCAGGAAATAAATCACTTGCAGCTTCACAGTAGTGCCCTTTATAAAACCAAAAGTTGTAAAAGAGATGTAGTAGTCAAGGTAGGAAACGGTTCACTTGCAGTTTCACACCACTTTATTAAACAAGAGTAAGCGCTTTCACGATCTAAGTCAGCTGATCGCTTCTTCAGACTCATAAAAACAGTTAAAACAGTGGTATTTAAAATATGGTTCAACCAATGAAAACACATATAGAACTATGACATAGACTAATTAAAATTGCATACATCAGTACATATATAAGATATAAGGAATAAGGTAGAGGAAGCAGAACAAATATGGATTTTATTACTTCAGGCAGATGGGTCTCCTGGATTGAACAATGCTGTTTCCTTGAAACCTTTTTTAAAATCTAGACCACTAAAACATTAAGTAATATGGATTATTACATAAAATGTGTCTATTATATGTATATTTTATTTCATCTTATGCAGAATATAAGGCAAATTAATGTACTGATGTATGCAATTTTAATTAATCTATGTCATAGTTCTGTATGTGTTTTCATTGGTTGAACCATATTTTAAATACCAATGTTTTTAACTGCTTTTATGAGTCTGAAGAAGTGATCAGCTGACTTAGATCGCGAAAGCACTTACTCTTGTTTAATAAAGTGGTGTGAAACTGCAAGTGAACCGTTTCCTACCTTGACTACTACATCTCAGTTACAACTTTTGGTTTTATAAAGGGCACTAATGTGAAGCTGCGAGTGATTTATTTCCTGATGTGGATTATTCTATTTTTATCTTCAGCTGTGGTCTAACCATTGGTCTTTTCATTTTTTTTAGACACCGGATCCCCTTTGAATGACACCAGAAACTTAGCCAATTTTTGAAATTGATAATTCTTTCTCTATACCACGGTATCATTCTTGGTGAGGGCAGGATGTTACTCAGGGTCAGGGTCATACCGGCCTGGGCTACATGATCAGTGAGCTCCTCCATGTCTCTTTTCATGTAGTCCAGGGAGGTACGGCTCAGGTCATTCACACTAACATGGACAATGACAGAGTCATATTTGTACTTGTTCTGGAGTGACCTGAGTGCTTGTGTTATGTGGCGGATCCTGGCACCCGAAGGGCAGCTAACAGTAACCTTCTCCTTGTTCAGCCTAGTGAGTGGGACGTCAGTGTGCCTGACTATAGTGTCACCTATTACTAGTGTGTTGGATATGTTATTTTGCCTTAAGGGCTGTGATTGTGTGGCACACTGGTTTTGTGAAGTGTGTGTTTCATGGTTTGTCTTGGGGGAGTGGAGTTTGCTTGGATGTCTGCTTTGGAGGTCTCTGTTGCTTCTGCAGATTTTTATTTAGAGTCTCCAAGTATGCTTTTGTGTATTTATGTGTATTTTTTGCCAGTGCTAGTTTCATAGGTCTATGTGAGACTGGTGGTGTGAGGTAAGTAATTCCTTTCTCCTCTTGACTGCATGGTCCAGTCTTGGGTTGAGAGAGCTTAGCCTCCAGTTTGGCTGTATAATTGCATCTGTCGCATGTATTAGTGTTTGGTGGAAGGAGGAGAGGGTTGTCTGTGTACATGAG
Organism: Protopterus annectens; assembly: GCF_019279795.1. Taxonomy (NCBI): domain Eukaryota; kingdom Metazoa; phylum Chordata; order Ceratodontiformes; family Protopteridae; genus Protopterus; species Protopterus annectens. The sequence continues at coordinate 1,121,204,170 of NC_056746.1, forward strand.
GCAATTGTAACATTGCCTCAAAATGCCCAGATTCACCAGTTGGACTGGAGAGTACACCTGAAACTGTCCTTTGGACATGCCTTTATAGGTACAGTGAACTGTTTTACTGATTGGCTGGTAAAGTCGAAGAGAGAGCCCGGTCCTTCTCTATAGTATAGGGAGGGGTCTAGGGCTAAGGTTTATTAGTGCTTCTTATGAGTTTTGTGCAGGTGCCGGTATGAGAAGTGAATGATTTGAGTGCTTAAGTTGAAAGTTTGTCTAGTTCCAAGGGAAAAATTGAAGAGTAGACTTTGTGGAGCCAGGAATAGCTATACCCTAGCTAACCGGCGCAAAACCGCACAAATGCGGGTTTTATAGCAGGGAAATGAAAGAGAAATTAGCCCAAAATGGCCAATAAACTACTAATTTCTGGGATGAAACCACTCCTCCAGGGACAGATAGGCTGCTCAAAGCTCCCTCTTTCACAGTGAACAGAGAAATTTCCTTCTATCGAAGTAAGGTATGGGTAAACACAGAAACTTGTAACACAGCCCTGAATTCAGCACTAACCTGAAAACTGGACTATACAAGCTTAGAAAGGCAGGAAAACAAGTATATATTTTTTGTTTTTTTTGTTTTTTTTTCAGAAAATAAAGCAGATACAATAAAAAAAAAACATTAAATGTACAGAAATGGCTATCACACTAGAGTATGTAGCCTACAATAGTTAAAAAGGTAATGTAAACACAAAAATTACTTTGTTAAAGTGCAGGCAGTAAAGTAAGTACAATATGTAGCTGAAACAAGCTTTTTAAATTGCAGAAACTCTAGAAAATTGGCGTTTTAGGCGGAATTAGCTAAAGGCAGCAAGAAAATGCAGAAAAATGATACTTAATCACTCCAAAGTCTCTCTTTTGTCTCTCTGTTGCTGTAGAACTCTGCAGGGCACCAGGCAGGAGCTTGCTGAGTTGTGTACTAGCACAAAAACCATGAGCTCACCTAAGCATGTACCTGTGAGTAACGCTTTGGCATGTTTAACGAATGCTGCAACAGGTGTCTTTAAATAACAAAGTTTGTTAATAAGCACAAAGTGTAATGAGTCCTGTTAAATAACATGTTGGTTAAACAGGATATGCAGTTGGTAGCCTTAAGTTGTACACTACTGTGATTAAAAGGATGGAGTAGCAGGTAATCTTAAGTAGCACAGCATGTTGATTGACGGGGGATATTACTTGTGTTCTTGAGTAGTAAAACCTGCAAATTAATAGGAGGTAAAATGGGTGGCATTCAGAACACTGTGTCTTTGTTAAGCAGATGATATGGCCTGCAGAATGTGCCACTGTGGCTATTTCTAGCTAAGTTAGGTATATGAGAAGGCAGAAGATAAAAGATGTTTCTGTGCCTGGTGGACAATAAAGTAATATGTTTACCAGTCACATCAGTTACTGAAAAGGATAGAGGCCAGTTATTTTATTCTAAAAAGTCATATGTGTAAGTGTAGGTTTTTTAAGCACTTTAGCAGCAGGTGTAGATTTTTTAACAGAAACAGTACATCTAAAACAAGGAAAATGATACAAGAAATTAGTTTGTGGTTGCGGAAATTGTAAAAATATGGAATAATGTGAAAAGCAGTGAGAGTGCATGTCATTATAAGTACAGGGTATGAGAGATGAAAACAGAGAATGTGTTCTGACTGAAATGCTAGCACCTTTTATGTTTATCAGTACAAGGGATAGTGACAATTGGGGCTTATTGCAAACACAGTTTCTTTAAAACATCATATAAGATTAAAGTATTTGAAGAAGCCATGCAAACAAAAGGAAATGCTGCAAGGGTAGGTTTGGTAACCCCCCCCCCCACACACACACACAGAAATGTGTAAAATACTTTATTGCTAGGTGACAGAACAGTGTTTTCTTATTATTATTTGTTATCATAAGAGCTACATTTTATTTTACAGATTTATTGAGCTTGAGTCTCTGACCACTTTGAATTGAAATACATTTTGTTTGATGGGTGAGAAACAGAACTTAACATGATACTGGTAACAGCAGTATTTCAAATTATTTTATGTTAGTAAAGTTTATAGTAAAATAAGCTTTTATTAATGTGAGGGATTGTTAGTGTCTTTTTTTAAAGAAATAGTAGATTTGGTCAGCATATTAGTACTACTCAACGTTATTATATTGTGACAGAAGGTATTGAAGAAATTATGTAAGAATGAGACTGGAGTATAATATAAAGAATTTTAAACAAGCCATCTTTTAATATTTCTGGAAGAGAATGGCAAAATGTAAAACTAAAGAGAGATTGTGGGATACTGTAAGATGGTGTAATACCTTGGGGGTACATGTTTAGAAAATGACAGGATAAGGTAAGATACACGTAAAGTTAAAGATGTGGAACAAAATTAGGTTCAGAATAAAATAAAAATAAAAATTGAAAATGGCTGGTATCAAAATTAAAGTAATATAGTTGAAGTGAACAGGGAAGAAGTAGTGCATTGAATTCATGAATCAAGTGTTAACCTGGGAGAAATTGTAGAGAAAGTAAAGGCTCTTGCCTGATGACAGGATGGAATTTATTTATTTATTTTGTTTTGAATTTATTGACTGGAGTAGAGCACTGATTCTACTGGACCTATTTCAGTCTCAGCACAGGGTAAGCACAACAGATAAATAACATTATACACAGAGATTATATTGTATCACAGGCAAAAACGTGTAGTTATGTCTTGATATATTTGTGCAGAACTAAAAGTTTACAGGCTTAATCCTTTAGCAGGAATAGATAGGGGTTTTTAATGAGGCAAAAATGATATTAATTCTTCAGAAAATGTATTCGTTCAAAGAAAAAAACAATTTAAGACAGCATAATTGGAATTGAAGAGTTGTAAAGCCAAAAACCTGAAAAGAGTTTTATAAGAAACACACACTCAATGAAAATCTGCAATACACAGCAAAATTTAATTTCCACAGTATAGCTCATGGTAAGCAAACCTGCCATACTGGCTGTTCAGGACATGACACCTTACACCTAGTATAAACACAACTTTGTTTCTCTAAGTCTAAACCTGTCCTTAAACCTAACCTTGACCTTAACTCTAACTCTAGACCTAACATTAGTGGTAGCAGCAAAGAAAACTGCTTGTCAAACTCAACCCTAAGCCATAAATTCAGTTACTCGGGCAACTACTCAATCAATTGAATTTGACTAAATGGCATTCCACTGGCTGCAGTATTCTCAGAATCTGAATTTAACCAAATGGTTCTACTGTGAAATGCCAACTTAATGAAAGGCGAAACTTCAACAGAATTAATAAAAAAATGCTTAAAAACAGAGTATGATAAATACTTAAATTTCATATATTTATAGACAGTACATTCTTTTATACAGCTATGACTTCTGTTGAATGTTGTTTGTGGAGATATGTACTGTTTTGCTGCAGGGAAATTTTAGTTCAAAGCTCAGAAAATAGCACTTTTTTTTTTTTAAGATTTGTGTCAGCTTCTGAGACTGCTGCTAATTGCAAGCCTCTTTCATTTGGCTCCAGAATGAATTTCCTACCTTACTTACAGCAGTTGTTGCCGCAGATCTCTGTAAAGAAATTAGAATTTAGTAGTGAGAGTGAATGTTGGCTGTGTGTTGAATTATCTTTGATTATTCCCTGGACACATTTATACACTATATCCAGCCATATGCATCTTTTTTGTGGCTATTATGCATGAAGTGGGCACCATCTCCTGTCCTAATTGTGTGGCAGTGTTTTAAACTGAATGGATACTTTGATCCAGACTTATTGAAGCTAGCTAAATAGCATTGTGGATAGCATTAATGATAAAAAGAGAGGGATGGGGGGAAGAGAAATAAGAAGAGACTCCTAAAACTGTTTTATGCAGTGCTGCTGGATTCAGTATGTACTATAATATTATAGTTATACTGTAAACATTACTCATCTGTGTAAAGGGTTAACAATGCATAGATGAACTGGATGTCCTCCAAGGAGTAAACTGTACATGATAAAAGTGCAGCATTGCAAGATTAGATTTAAAGCCTTCTAAACACTTTTCTGAAGAAATAAGTAGAGAGACTTCAGTGTTAATTGTTTGATTGGGAAGAATTTGAGGGATTGTAGTCTTGAGTGATGACTAAATGTGGTGATATACCAAGGAACATGGGGGCACAAAGATCCAGATATGTCAGAATATATAGCACTGGTTGAGACATGGTAGATTTGCAGATTTCTTTTGACTGCAGTATAGACTCACTGTTCTGTCTGGTGTTGATATAAATACTTATGTTATATATTGAATACCATTGAAAGCATATTATTTTCTTTATGATAATTTGTTTTTTTACTGATGCCTAACTGCTGGTAAAATGCATCTGTTTTTTTTTTTTTGTTGTTTTGCAGTTTTTAAGGAAGACACTGGTTCATAGATAATAATGCATCTCCCGAGAAACAAAATAAAACATATTACTGCTTTGAGATTGGTCATTAGAGGGCAGCAGATACCCTGTTATCTCTCCTTTCTTTTAAAAGCCTTACTGGTAAAATCCTTTCACAGAGACTCTATGATTTAACATCAAGCTGACTGAATGAATATATGTTTTATAAAATATTGTGTATTCTCACCATGTTCTAAGATGTTATTCTAGCACATTTATACAGTAACATTTCATTTTTATGATCTGAAATTTTTCATTTACATTTTACCTGTAGTAGCTATATGGATCTTCACATCAGTTCTGTCAGAGGAGGCATATGGACAGATATACTTTATTATAAAAAAGTGCTATAAATAAAAGTGTGGAATGGCTTTTATATTGTATGTATGAAAAGACATACTGGGGTTCTTTCTTCTTTGTTCTGTGCCTTTTGACAGAATAAAATTTATATCCTCACAGTTCAAACAAATGTTATTGCTACTGGAACCATAAGTGTTACATATGAAATGTAAAAGCCAAACTGCTCTTCAGAAAGGAATCTTTATATTGGTAACATTTATAAGATTCTGCACATATTGACAAACTGTAAATATTAGTTCTTGTAACATTTTGTAAACACACTTCTTTGATAAATACTTAAATTTCATATATGTATAGACACTACACTCTTTTATACAGCCATGACTCCTGTTGAAGTTACTAGTTCTTTCACTTTTGTGATAATGATTTGAAAAATCTGAAAAATATGATAATAAAAAAGCTGTATTTGAACAACAGCTGGTAGACAGAGGGCAAGTGTTAATCTAGTTGTATTGTCAACCATGACATTTCAGCTGTGGAGGTATATTAATATGTTCAAGACTTCCTGGTTCTGTTTTCAGGGCTAAAGACACACCAGTGGAATCCTAGACAGGGAAACAGCTTCTACTAGAAATCTGTTTTGATGCCTTATTTTGTTCTGAATGGCAGCTTCAGTATAAAACTTATTAACACCTCCAAATATAAGGGCTATATTTGTATAATCCACTCATATATAAAGACACAATTTACTGACATTTCTCTAAGCGGAAGGCTTTGCTGATGACTACTGGCCTTTTTTATAAAATAATTTATTACCTTTTTGTTGTGTTTATAATGTATTTACTTAGTAAGCAGTTAGGTAAAACTGATATAGATTTCAAATATACATTCGGTTGAAATTTGAGATAATGTATGTGTTTATATGAGAAGAAGCTAATAATATTATTAGTTCAGAAATTGTACATAGAATTATTTTCTATTTCTTCCTTTTTCTCTTCTTGCTTTTTCCTTCAGAGTTAATTACACATACAGATTATTTTTTTTACTCAAATCCCAATAATACGTGTCTGTTATTGCAGAGCTCTCCCAATATGTTATCTTGAATATGTTTTTGGCATTTATGTGCTGGAGGAGAGTTAGTCTTGAGAAACAGTTTTCTCAGGAGAGGGCTAGTAATAATAATAATTATTCCATGGATTGGATTTTAAGGAAAATAATATTTTATTTTACTAATGTTGTTGCTTTTTTCTGTTGCCTGAGACCTTAACTTACATAAATATGTTAATTACAAGATTACACTTAATCTTAATAAATCATTTTTTAATATGGAAATAAACTTATCATTAAATATTAATGGTCTAAATAATCCTAAAAAGAGGGCAGACTTACAAAAATATTTAGAACTAAATAAACCTCATGTTTTATTTAGTCAGGAAACCGATTTTCACAAGAAACAGACATTCAGTTTTGGAACTTTAACAAGTATATAACTTTGTCTCATTCTTCTTTTAAATCCAAAAAAAAGAGGAGTAGCAATTTTATGGAAAAAAGGAGATTCAAATGCCCCAAATTTTGTTTAAACATGAAGATAAACAGGGTTTATTTATGTTGATTAATGTAAAGCATTATGGCAGGATTTGGACTTTGGTATATTTATACTGGTTTCCTTGAATGGGAGCTAAAAATAGCATTTTTTAATATGGAAATAAACTTATCATTAAATATTAATGGTCTAAATAATCCTAAAAAGAGGGCAGACTTACAAAAATATTTAGAACTAAATAAACCTCATGTTTTATTTAGTCAGGAAACCGATTTTCACAAGAAACAGACATTCAGTTTTGGAACTTTAACAAGTATATAACTTTGTCTCATTCTTCTTTTAAATCCAAAAAAAAGAGGAGTAGCAATTTTATGGAAAAAAGGAGATTCAAATGCCCCAAATTTTGTTTAAACATGAAGATAAACAGGGTTTATTTATGTTGATTAATGTAAAGCATTATGGCAGGATTTGGACTTTGGTATATTTATACTGGTTTCCCTGAATGGGAGCTAAAAATAGCAAAAAAAAAAAAAAAAAATTTGTAATAAACAGCTATAAAGGTAATTCAATCCTAGGTGGTAATTTTAACTGTATATTAAACAATACCAAATCTAATTCAGGTAGAAAATTCAAATTTCAAATTACTCCCAACAGCAAAATCTTTCAAAGAATGGAAAGATCCTTTCAATATAAAAGACACATTTAACTTCAAAGATAAAAATTCTTTAAATTTCACCCATTAGTCTTTTAATTAAGGTACTCAAAGAATTGATACTTTTTGAATTTCTCAAATATTACGTCAAAAATAACTAACTTCAATATAATACCCTGTCCTTTCTCCGATCATAATGCTTTAATTTTAAAAATAGAAATACATTTTGCCTTAGTTTTATTAATAGAATTCCATCATATATCACCAAAATGAATATAAAATGTGGTTATTAGAAGAGACAGACAAGTTTTTATTATTCGGTGAAACTCCTAACTCTAATCAAACAATGATTTGAGACTCATTCAGAGCATATATTTATGGAAAAATAATTCCTGGTGCAAATATAAACTAAAAGAATGGAACAAAGAATTGTTAGAGATAAATTAAATTAAAAGAAAATATAAAAAAGATGAAAAAAGGTCTGGACAGAGTAAAGATGAAATAAGAAAGTTAAATAAATATAATGAAATATTATCTCATAAAACAGAGGTTTAGAAAAGCTCAGGATAGGGTCCTATTCAAGATCTCCTAGGAATATATGAAATATAACCAAAAGAATTAAATTTCAAACAAGCAATAATAATGTTGAAGAAATTAAAAATCATACAACAAATCAACTAAGGTACTGGAGACATCTTAGAAAATTTCAAAAATCACTATTCATGCCTAAATAAATCAAATATGAACATAGAGAAAATTTTATTAGATAATATTGATTCCACCTTAATTAAAAAATCTATCTTTCACAAAAAAAAAATAATTTATTAAAACCTATTTCTTTACAAGAAATTATTAATAAAAAAGTTCTCAGATCTAATAAATCTCCTGGAAATTATGGAATAATACCTGAATTATATAAATTATTTCCCCAAAAGGTTGTAGAAATTTTACAAAATGTTTTTTCAAAAGTACAAGGTATAGATCAAATTCCTCCTTCATGGAAATACTTACTAATTACTCCAATTTTAAAGGAAGGTAAAGTCCCTCAAGAATGTTCTTATTGATCTATCTCTTTACTTAAATTATTCATGTCATGTCTTAGCTGATAGAATAAAATAAATTTTAGTAACAATAATTGACTTAGGTCAATCAGCATTTATTTACAAAAGACACATTTCTGATAACATTAAATGATTCATTACACCAATAGATGTGATGAGTAATTGGGAAACTGAATCTTTATCAGTCTAGATACTGAAAAAGCATTTGATTCTATACATTGGGATCACTTATTTAAAGTATTACAGTTGTTTTATTTTCCTCCTAATTTTATTAAGTCACTAAAGAACATCTATAATAATAATAAAGCATATGAAAAATTAGGCTCACATACTTATAATTTTAGAAATGTAACCAAATTAACTAAACAAGGTTGCCCCTCCCTCTTATTATTCAGTTTAGCTATTGATATATTTGTAAGATATTTTTCCTAAATCTTAGGTTTAGAATTTAACAAAGACTATAACTTTAAATTAATATTGTTTGCTGACAGTATTCTTCTAACAGCTAAAATACTCTAGAAAAGTTAGAAGAACTAAACAAAATAATTGATAATTTTCAAAGAATGTCACATTTGCACTTTAATAGCTCCAAATCGAAGTATATCTTTATTAATAATAAAAAAAAATAAATGCAAGTATTTCATTTCTATGTGAAGAATCTAAATATATATTATATTTAGTTATTCACATTTGAAATACCACTAAAGAAACCATAAAATATAAATATGAAAAACATTTCTTTAAATAATCTTATTAATTCCTGGAATAAAATATACATTTCATATGAAGCTAGATTAAATATTATTAAATCATTTTTATTTCCAAAACAAAATTATATATAAAATCATCTCTTGTGTTACCACTAAACAAGAAACAAAAGCAATAAATAGATTACTTGTAAATGTTTTATGGTATCCAAATAAATCTAGATTGAATAGAAACCATCACTTCAGACCACGGAAGAATGGGGATTTGAACTTTCCTAATATAGGAACCTATGCAAAAGTGGCAATTATAAAAATTACTCTTAATTGGTTAGACAGAAATTACATATCTAATTAGAAAATTTTACATCTGCAGTTATAGAATGTCAATTAGCTAAACTCTTTAGACTCAATGAATTCCAAATTATATAATCCATTCTGGCTGTTTATCTGTATGTATGTATATATATATATATATATATATATATATATATATATATATATATGTGTGTGTGTGTGTGTGTGTGTGTGTCCCCTACAGATGATTGAAATTTGAAAACATCAACTTTCATATGGCTGAGACCATACGATCGAAGTTTTAAAACTTTGAACATTTTGAATGGAGATCTCTGCACAGTGCAGAATGGGAAAATTTTGTTTTCATCACTGTAGTGCAATCTCAGAGTTGGTATATTTAAATAGCAGGGTGTGCTGGGGGTACAGGGGGACTCCCCCCCTTCAAAAATGTCCAGGAATTTTTTTCTTTGTTTCATTTTATTTTTTTTCAAGTGTTCGAACTTTTGAAATTTTGATCATGTGGTCTCGGCTATATGAAAGTTGATGTTTTAAATGTTTGATTATCTGTAGTAGACCCCTATATATATATATATATATATATATATATATATATATATATATATATATATATATATATATATATATATATATATATATAAAATATATATGGATCTATAACGTTTGATCCAATGATCAAACGTCCGAATCCATAACCACCAAACACGCTTTAATGAAAGCACTTTTATTGAAAAAGGGCTTTCGTTAAAGCAAATTACTAAACAAAAAACAAAAAAGCACTACATTAACATTTTAGCAGAGGGGCTTCGCCCCCATGCACCCCCCCATGTGGGGGGTTGTGCCCCCCACCCCCCTACTTTAATATTCTCTCTCTGAGACCGCACTACAGTGGGGAAAAGGGAATTTTCCCTTATCCGCAACATAGTACGGCCTCAGCAACAGGCATACTTATGCGAAAGTGCTTCTTCGGTGAAAAGCACTTTCGCGTAAGTATGCCCAGCCGTTTGAGTTTCGGACTTTTGATCATACGATCAAAAGTCCTAGACCTATATATATATATATATATATATATATATATATATATATATATATCTATATATATATATATATATATATATATATATATATATATATATATATATATATATCCAAATATCTAGAAGTTCCTCATTTAACTCAACTTACTTAAATTCTATCTTAAAATTTTTTAAAAGAACAATATTAATAACTCAGATTATAAATTTTGGTTTGAATCTCTAATTCCCTTTTCATTAACTAAAAGTTTTATGAATAAACTACATCATCATATTTTAACTCTTGGAATAATGCATATCTTTATTATGAGTACCAATGGTTTGAAGGACCTACATATAAATCTGCTGAAACTATTTGCTTAGAATTTAATATAAACAACAGTGAATTAAATTATCTGCAGTTAGTTTTAACATCATTCCAAACTAATTTTTCTATTTTATCTAAATCTGTTTTAGTTGAAATTCCTGAATGGATGCTAAGGCTATTTGAAACTACTTATAAACATCTAGAATTTAGTAATTTAATTTTGAAAATATATGAAATGTTAGCCAAGTATTATTCAAACTTAGATAAGAATTTTTGGAACTTTTTTTACTAAAGAATATTCTATAGTTTTTCACAGACCAAAATAAAATCAACCTTCTTTCCTCTATTAAAAATACATATTGGGCTCTTTATTGGAGTATATTTACTTGGAAATATTTATTTAGATCATTTATAACTCCTGCTAAAGTTGCTAAAATGACAAAAGAAAACCTCTCTGGCTGTTGGAAATCTAATAAACAAATTAAAGCTAACTGGTCACATATGTTTTTTGATTGTTACATGGTATAGAATTTCTGGGTAAAATGCAAGATTTTTAAAACTATGGAAGTATACATTTATTTTAACAAAATAAATTGTTCTGTTTTATTTTTTAGGAATAGATAAACAAAACAAAGTCTTTTCTTATTTAACTTTGACTATACTTGCTGTGGCCAGAAAACTATTACTAAGAACTGGAAATTATAATCAGAAATTAAATTTGAAGACTTTCTTACTTTTCTAAAGGAAGTTGCAGTTAAAAGTAATCAAAGTAGAATAGGGAAGACTTTATCCAAACAAGTTAAGGAATAATCCTTGAACAAAGGTTTTGGCCCTTATTGAATCATCACCATTTACTTAATTATTTGGATTGTTGTTAGGATTGTTTTGTTTCAGTTACTACCTTGTTGGTCTCAGGCATTTGTATATATTGTAAATATTTACAATTTCATTTGTTCTATAAAACTATGATTCATCATATTTCTGCATTGTATAATGTTTTAAAGTTTATGTTTTTTGTAATGTTTTCTTTTTTTTTTTTCAAAATTTTAATAAAAATATTCCAGAAAAAAAAAGAAACTGGTGAACAAAGTGTGTTACATTCAGTCAGGGGAATATCTGACCTGGTAGGGAGAGATCAGCTTTATACAGTTATGAGGGAATTGGAATTACAAAAAAATATACTGTTCAAAGCAATGCTATTCTTGAGTGTGGATAGATGGATGCAAGCTGCATTAATATGTTCTACAGGAAACAAAAGAAATTTGTTTAAGGGGAACAGCCTACTGAAGAATTTCTTCAAGAGAATTAGTTTACACTGGAAACATTGGTAAAAAAAGCAATCCTCCCAAACCTCAAAGACCTTCTATGCTTGTAAATGGCAACACATATCCTCAGCAATCTCTAAAGCACTCACCAAAAGGCAACATCAAATACCACACATATGTGGAATCGCAAGAGCAAATCTTATAAGGCAAGCAAGCACATTACTTGTGACTTTACTCATAGAGGGCTCCATTGTACAACACACAGATGCCCCACTCACCAGAAAGAACAAGGTGAAGACAGGAGTTAGTTGAATATCTGGAGCCAAGATCTGCCACATTTCACACACAATCAAATCAATATACCACAGGTACCAATATGATTCTGTCATAGGCCATGTGGGCATTTATGACATTAGGCATACTTCTCTGGACTGTATGAAGACAGAGAGAGAGATTGTTGATCTCTGAATATGTGTCTTTGGCAGGTGTGTGCCTTGCATTGAGCAACATTCTACCTTCACCAAGGATGATGCCACAGTACAAACAAAAGATGATTGATTTCAATAATTGGCTTAGTTTCTGGTGTCTACATGGGATTCAATATTTGTCAGCATGGAAGGACATGGTTAACAAACCATATTTCTTTGCAAAAGATGGTCTGCACCTGTCTTCCCTAGGCTTATGAATATTGGCTAAACTGTTATCTTCCCACTTAGAGCCTTTTTTTAGACAATGCCAAAGTAATGAACCTGCCGACATAGCAAAGAGAAACCTAAAGGTGTTACTGCTCAATGCTATGAGCCTAAACAATAAACACCACACCCTACAAGTTCTCCTCACTCTGGAGAATATAGACTTCTGCTCCATTATTAAGACATGGCTTAAATTCACAGAAAGTATTCCGGCAGGTCAAGGCTTCAGTGCATTCCATACATTTAGACCACAGCTGCACAGACAGAGACAAAAGGTGGAGAAGTCTCAGTTTACATTAGCAATATGCATAACTCTGAGTTAGTAAACCAGGATGATGTCCTGGAATTTATCTATATGCAAATCACCATCGAAAAAGTCCCACACCATACCCTAGCAAACTATAAGTCACCATCTGTGGCCCTAGAATCCCAAAGCTCATACTCAGAGTTACTGGATACACTCAGCATTAAACCAAATATCCTATTCACGGGAGTTTTTAACTACTCTTCTATAGACTGGGAAACATACACTGCCTCATACTGACAGGCACACTTATTACTGGACTTTATTAAAATAAATACCTTTGACCAGATGATGCGCACACCCACCAGAGGTTAAAGTGTACTGGACCTGGTACTCATCATTATAGGAGAGTGCTGCACCCCCCCCCCTCCATTTTCATGTCTTCACTGGTGAGGTAAGACAACAAAGCTATCTCCTTTCAAATAAAAATCAACTCAAAAACCCTAGCACACTCTGTGTAACAGTTATGAACTATTCCAAAGCAAACTACATCCTATTTAGAGATAGTTTGTCAAAATTCACTGCCCCTCCCAACTCTGAGTTCACAACAACCTATGCGGAATTGTTCACAGAGGTCCTGTACAATTATGTAAATGGCTGTATAAAGGCTGCTATACCGACTAGAAGTATGCTAAAATAAACTCTAAAAGCAAACCATACCGGTGGAATCCTAACCTTAACAGGGTATAAAACAAAACAAAAAAAATCATGGCTAAAATCAGGAAGAGCAACATCCATAATGATAGGAGCGCTCTAATTAAACTGAAAAGGAAACTAAGAGGACTAATTAAGTCCAACAAGATCAGTTATGAGATCAAGGTAACCTCACAGGCTAAAGACAACCATCAGACCTTCTACAGCTATGTCTGAACCCTCAAAGGCAACACACATCAGTGTACCAAAATGGTGGTCAGTGCTGCCACCTTCACTGAGCACAGCAACAAAGCAAATTTGCTGGCTGACAAATTCGGCTCAAACTTCACCCCCCACTCTCCCTACCTCTCCCAAATACTACTAGCATAACTACCCTAACTATTGACAGGGGGCAGGTCCTGGCACTGCTCACTAAGGCCAAAAACATAGCCTCAATGCGCCCAAACAGTATCCTGGGATGTCTCCTAAATGGCTTGAAACATGACCTGTTAGGGCCACTTGAGTCACTTTTCAACAATAACCTCAAAACAAGCTTTGTACCAGGGGATGGAGGACTGCAGTGGTTATCCATCTTCACAAGGGTGGACCATCAACTGACCACAGAAACTACCTAATATGGAAAGCCATGGACAATTTTTCATGGAAGTGATCAACAAAGACATAAGCAACCTTCATACATTGGACTCATCCCCATTTTGGCTTTGTCAAGGGAAGGTCACGCCTACTAAATCTGGTGGACTTTTTTGAGAAGGACGTGGATGATGGGAAAATTGTGCACACTACCTACCTGTACCTGGCCAAGGCATTCAATACAATCCCTCACTTGGGTATAGTTGACAAAGTCATTGATCTGAGTATAAATCCCTACATAACTCATTCAATTCCCAGATGGCTCACAGACAGGACCCAAGACGTCAGGAGTGGTGAGACTGCCTCTAATAAAAGACTGGTCACCAGCAGGGTACCTCAGGGATCCATGCTGGGACTGCTGCTATTTGGCATGTACTTCTCAGAGGTAAAGGCTAATTTTAAGACCCCTTGGCTGACCAGGTTCGCAGATGATTGAAACTTGTGAGTTATCATAAAGTCTCCGCTCGACACAGACATCTTACAAGAGGGTGTCACACAGAGAAATGACTGGTACCAAAGTCACAGATTAAAACTCAATGCCAAGAAATGCATTATAGTGCCTATTGGGAAAACTGCCACCCAGGCTAATTTCTCCATCAATAAGACACCTCCTAAGAGATGACCTGGTAGTCAGAGATCTGGGAACATATCTTGACCGTAATGTGTTCTTTGATCAACATATGGCCATGTTATTAAGAAAATCATTCTATGTTGCCAAACTTATAAGTAAGAGTATTGCATTTAGGTCCAAGGAAGTCATAGTTCCACTTTATTTGGCCCATATCAGATCCTTCAGCATGTACTTGACCAGACATATGCAGCAGTTGGAATGCCCACAAAGGTTTCTTACCAGAAGAATCCAGGGTATAAACACATTGTTCTATATGGATTACCTTAAAACCTTATCTCTATACTCGGTCTCCTACAGGTTACTGACAGGCATTCTGTGTCTGCCATATAAGCCATCCTCTGATCCAGCTCTGATGGACATTTTTGCACATCTGCAAAATGAGCAGAATCAACACCACTAGATTAAAGGATTTAAATGTTGCTTGTGACATAAATAAGACATGTTAGTGAGACAGATATGTGTCGTAGAGGATTTCCATGCTTTGGGAACAGGCTGCCCATCCATTTGAAACAAAGACCATCTCTAACCCTATTTAAGTGTAACCCTGACCAATGGATGGAAAATCAGAAATTCTTCCTGGGTCTGTCCCTCATGTCTCTGATAGACCAAGGCAGACAGTAATGCTCACACTAATGTATCCCCTATATAAGCTCTAGAAACTTCCTAACTAACGTACCCCCTGCTTATAAATGCCAATGATACATAGGGACACAATTAGGTTGTGTTGCACTGCTAGGCTTAGAAAGGCCCTGGTGGTCATTAGCCTAGTATATACCTATGAAACTATAAACCTATTTGTATGCACACATGATTTAACTGTTTTTGAAGCATAAAGATGGTATTTTTTAGCCATTCAGTTTAAATGCTAATTAAATTATTCTGTTAACATGTCACTTTAAAGAAGGTAATTTCAGTAATAACAAAAAGATCTTGTACTGTTCATCAAAAATACTTTCACCAACAGTGGAGTTTTCCTTTTTCTCCACAGTTGTGTGACCTCTGGGTTGGAATATATATATATATATATATATATATATATATATATATATATATATATATATATATATATACATAAGGGGATCCTCCCCAGATGGAGGTGCAGGGGGTGCTTGCCCCCTGCAAAAAAATGTTTTAATGTTCACCAAAGTTAGTTTTGGTGAATATTTTTTGATTTGTTTCTGTTTGCTAAAAATACCTTCAGCAATTCGATATGAATCCCATGATTTTTAGCTGTGTCTATGGAAAAGTGGGCTTAATAAGTGACATACAGAGAAAAGCATGAATGTACTGAAATTCAGGAATTAAGATTGGGTTGGGGGTAGAAAATGGGAGGAATGGAAGAAGATGATGGATATCACACTTGTTAACTGTCCAGATTTTCACAGTGTCCAGATTTTTGCCTCAAATTTTTGATCTGTACCTCATAAAATTTGTTGTTTTCTGGAAAACCATTGAGGACTGACATCACAAAATAATGACAGACATTTGTATTTCAGACTTCATATCCCTCAGAAAATCCATACTAATGCAATACCTGTTATTGTAGCAACTTTGCAAATTTATAATGGCAATATTCAAAAATTGTCCGTGACTTTGGGCCTCGTTCCCCCTACATTTTTAGCTTTGTCCAGATTTCTTGCACTTAGGGGGTGAAGAGGTATGATGGACATTGCAGTAGTTAAGGTGACCAAATGGAATGAAGCAGGGTATGTAAGATGTAACAGAGTGCAGGTAACAGCACTTTCCTCTTTCCCTTTTGGTTTATTACATTGAAATGTATTAGTTGCCTTCAGGGTCAGGGATAGTTTAATAAACATTCCTTTTCAGATTGTATTGTATTAAAAAACAAAACGAGTCAACATGGTTAATGTTTACTATGCCACAACCAAACTCGGGAAGCTTGGGGTTGACTGTTACTACATTTAGGCTTTTGTAATTTTATGCTGTCAAAGATGGGTTAGGGAGTCAACTAAAACAACATGGCTAGAAACAGAGGAAAGGGGAGATTTCTTGAACTTTTGGAAATCTGAGATGAAGCACGTGAGAGAAACAGAAGAATTTCAGAAGTGCTTGTGTGGGAATCAGTGCTTAAATGTGGGATATATACTTCATGAAGTACTGTTTAAGTTTATAATACACTGCTGGGTTTTTTTTTTTTTTTTGCTGGTACTGGAACAATACTCTTATTTCCTATGACAGTGTTTATAAGTTAACTGTTCTTATCATGCTGAATTATGTTAGAATTTAAAGTAATATGCATGACTTAGTGGTGTTAATATGTGCACGAATAACAGGGATTCATTAAAATTAAGCTCAACCATAAAGAAAGAAGGCTGTGTAAGAGAATGATGTGAAATAATCAAAGAGCCATAGAGAGACTTTTCTGAATGCCTCTGCATATGTTTTTGTAAGTTATAGAAACTTAGAGTTGTTGAGTCAGGGATTTTGAGGTGGTTACTTATGAGCAAATTCCTTTTGTGCCATTAAAAAAATGGATAATGCATCAAGGCATAGTTTTATATGACCTGATGTATCTTAATATCGTTCTTAGCAAGGTGTAAATAGTATTTATGATATACATACAGATGCTGGTGAAGAAAACTCAGAATGTGGAACAATGCATGTTTTGGTATGAAAAATGAATGTGATGTACACTGGATGCATCAGAAATTTAAAATTACCAGGTGTTACTTTTCACAATTATTAAACTGTACCTACATCTGTAATAGAAATTGCAATTAGGGTCTAATGAAACAGCAATTCTCAGATTGCTAAGACTCAAAATAGCACAACTGAAATATTAAAATCTAACAGAGACACTAACATATAATGAGTTAATGTATAACATCGCACAAAATACATAATGTTTTTGCAGGGGGGGGGGTGCCTGACTTGCACTTTCCAACAAGGGGCTCTATCCCCTCACCTTCTGGTCTTCAATTATCCTACCTCCAGGATAACACACAAAGAGAGAAAAGGGAACAAGTAAGAAAAAAAAGAGAGACTCCCCTTTACCTTTACTTAGTGTTGCCTGCCTGTAGCTATGGTATCAGTTTCCATGAAAGCCAATGTGCACAAGCACATGCACAGTGCACAGTGTAGGAGTCCACATAAAGGTATGCAGGTTTTCAGGTTTTGACCAAACAAAATGTCAACAGTTGTGTTGTTCCCTTGTAAATAAATGTGATGGGCTCTTAGCAGCAATATTAGGAAATCCTTCACTTCACTAGCAAGTTCTCTTGTATCCTTAACTTCCACCAGAAATACTGTTAACTCAGACCATTGAGGCCTTATTTTATCATTTGTAAAAATTTTGCCCCCACAGGGTATGAAGCATGTGCCTGTGAAGTGAGTATCCTTGGATCATGAATGGGATTAAGTTTCTAAGGCTATGCTGGGGTCCACAGAGTAAAGCAGTGAGATGAGCCTTGTTGGGGAGTTGCGGGGGGGGGGGGGGCTGTTGATAGGTATTTATTACCTGCTCCCTCAGTACAGAATGGGCTCTGGCATATCCGACTCCAAGCTGGGGAGGCGCATAGATGTTCACTTGGTTGAATAGAGTGTGACTGCGCATCAGTCTGTCTGAGACATGGATCTAGGAAGATAGTATCCTAGTTGTGTTATGATGCTGTTATCTGATGCTGCACCAAGTTGTGGTATATCTGGTGCATGGCTGGGTATATTGTGGGGCTACCTGCATCTAATAAAATAAGATAATTAGTAGGATGTTCATGGTTGAAAATGTTACTATTTTGTCAGTCATCTTAACAGTAAAAAAACTTCCTGTGTCAATTACTTAGCCTACCTATCCAGCCCTTCAAGATGAAATTAAATGATTATGTAGGCGAATCCAGGACATGAATATCCTTCGTAGGTAGTATACCTCGAGCATATTCACCAAACCTATGAACCTATGAAATTATAAAATATTTACATTTCATATTTGAGAAAAGAAACTCAGAACTAAAGTATGCTAATTTCAGATGTAATTATTTTATAATTAGTAATCTGCAGGCATTAATACTACAGGGCTGTGATTGATTTTGTGATTATTTCTACCTGCTTCTGCTCCTATGATAAAACAAATGCAGGTTAAGGTTACGTTATAAGCTGAGAGGTAGAGTAAGGGGTGGGTGAAAGGGAATATGATGTAGCAATCAGGCAAGTGGAGGCTATTTTGAGCCACAAGGACAGTGGTTAATTATAGAATGTCAAAGTGGCACAGCAGATGGCATTGTTGCCTCATAGCAAGAAGTTCCCCTGTTCATTTTATGATTGGGGCTGCCTTCTGTGAGGAGTGTGCATGTCCTCCCTGTGTTTGCTTGGGTTTCCTCCCACATTCCAAAGACATGCAGTAGGTGGATTGGACTCTCTAAATTGCCCATAGGTGTGAGTGTGCATATGAGTGTGTGCCATGAAAGAACTACTACGGCAGTGCTAGCCAGCCAGTGGTGTAAACCTTAGTTGTAGGTGACTGTCCCTACTGAAGTGACACTCCGACCTCATGTGCAAAAATGGGGAAATAAGTGTTGTGTGGATTGATGGATGGATGGAGGAAAGCTAAACTTAAAAGTAGCATCTTCTTGATGCACTACAAAAATACACAAACCAGGTATATCAAAATTGCAGTTGTTTCAGATTTCTCTTACTGCCCAGGAATGGGAAAACAGTGAACATCAGAAAAAAAAAAAAAAACACAAAAATGTACCTTTTTTACATTTTTGCACCCCCCCCCCCGCAAATTATATATATATATATATACCAACTCCAAGGTTGCACTACAGTGAGTAAAAGGGTAAATTTCCCAATTATCTCTGTAGTGCGATCTCCATTTAAAAGCTACGAGTTTTCAAAAGCTCGATCATATGGTCTCGACCATATGGAGCTCAAGTTTCTGAAAACTCAGTCAACTGAGGTGTCTGTCTATCTATACATGGTTTCCTATCTATTATCTGTTTATGTATATGTGTGTGTGTGTGTGTGTGTGTGTGTGTGTGTGTGTGTGTGTGTGTGTGTGTGTGTGTGTGTGTGTGTGTGTGTGTATATATATATATATATATATATATATATATATATATATATGTCTATATATATACATATATATGGGCCTACATCAGATTATCAAAAACCCATATTAGTGAAACTCATTTCATTGAGACAACAATATAGAGTCTTCATTTATGTGAAACCTTAAACCAGCGAAAACGTTCAACAGGAAAGTAACCACTTGGACACCAGGACAACATACACACAAAAAGTGATTAAAACCTATCAAAGTGGGAAACTTCGCCCTCCACCCCCTCCCTAAATATGTATATACCATCTCCGACATCACACTACAGTGGAGGAAGGGCAGAGTTCACCGTGGTGACCAAGTGGTTCCTTTCCCAGGGTTCCTTTTCATATCTCCGGGAGTTTGATATAATGAGATTTGGTGACGTGAGGTTTGATGAAATGGAATTCGATAATGTAAGCAGCTGGGATATTTTTATTATTGAACTCTTTGTAAGCAGACAGTTTTATCCTGAATTTTAATGGGGTGTTGAGGTGTCATAGCGAAGAAAATTAACTGAAGTTTTCTCTGCTCATTAATATCTTCTAGCCAGTGAGGGCTGTAATGATTATCACCCAATGTTCTTCACCCATGATCGTTCATTTGAGGAATTCTTCTGTATCTGCATCCATTTGCTGAATAAGACCTGGAAGGAGATGAGAGCCACAGCAGAAGACTTCAACAAGGTGAGTCCCAGATACTTAGGTTTAAAAAGTGACCTCTTTAGCCTCCATATCCTGGAAACATATGTCATTATGTTCCACAAGGTCAAACTCGCACTAGTTTGATTGGTCCATGTTCTGCATATATGTACAACTGTGATTGCATTCTAAGCTCATATCTATTTGCATTCTAAGCACATATCTGTTAAGGATTTTGCAGTACAATATAAGTTAAACTTTGCTTCTAAGAGTTGTGCAGTACCTGAGAAATGATGGAGGTGTAGTGACTTATCAGAAGGATTTTACTCAGCAGGTTGTCTGCATGAGCAGTAGCTTGTGGATAGAAGCTACATACACAGCAGAGACTAGTAAGAGGAGCAAAAGTAGAGACACTGTTTGCATGATGACTTGAGCATCCCTAGGTCCAATTACTTTTGCTTACTGTTAGCATATACACTGAAATGCACTGAGAGACTGCAAACAAAACTGAGCTGATAATGCAAGAAGAGTAAGTGAGCCAACATGAGATATGTATGTCCCAAAAATTAGCTATTTGTTTGGGGAAAAATGTAGTGGTGGATGGGAAATCTGCAAAAATATGATTCAATCTACCATCAGTAAACAGTATTTTAAACTTTATTTATTGCTCTTTAAAGGTAATGCAGGTCGTACGAGAACAGATTGTGAGAGCCCTGTCTACCAAGCCTTATTCCTTTGATCAGTTCAAAAGCAAACTGAGAAACCTGAGCTACTCTGAAATCCTGAAACTACGGCAGTCAGAAAGAATGAGCCAAGATGACTTCCAGTCTCCCCCTATCATGTAAGTTACCTATATCTTAGATTTCAACTATCATAAAAGTTGCTTATATCTTTGACAATGATGGAACTGGCTTAGTAACTGGTTGATAGGACAAAGCTGTTTGTGATGGACAAGACAATTTTATTACATAAATATGAAAGCTTTGGTGTATAGTGATGTGGAAGACACATTAGCACTTGACTTTTGCTTTCAAGGTTAAGATTGTCACCTTGGCAAGCTCTTGATCTGGCATACAAGGCATCCTCTAACACAATACTGATGGACCCGCTACACACCAGAAAGTCAAATGTCATCAGAAATACTTGGTCCAGAGATCTCAACCTCTTCTGCAACATTACGATTTGGAGGGACTGTCATATTTCAGAAAGGATACCATTGCTCTGGACTCCACATTGATGTAGAACAAAGCTCATCATTGTCCAAATTCATGCATAACTTCAATCTACAGATGGAAATAAGAAACTTATCCCAGGACTCCCCCTTGTACTCCTACTACTAATGGACAGAGGCAGCTCCTAAATGTTTTAACTGATGATTGGGACCTTTCAAAACACATATAGATGACCCCAGTTATTTTCATTACAGGTAATGTAAATATAGTTCACAAAGTAGTAAGATTAATCTAACACCAAATGGGATAGGTTAATTCAAGTACCAAAAGGGTAACTGGCTAGACTTAAAATGGCCCACAGGGGCTGTTAGCCTAGTATTAACCTATGAACCTAAGTTGTTACTTTGATTTGAAAAGAGAAATCGGAGCTGTAGAGGTCCTTAAGAGGCAACTCTTTTAAGGCAGTAATCACCTACAGGATGCCATCGTCTTTCCTTAGTCAGTGTATGTGCTGCTGGCTATAGCCCTATGCTCTCATTAATAATTGAGGAGAGCAAAGAGAACTTTAGGAAATATAAAGGAATTTGTTTCACTGACTGCTTGGAAGGAATAGGGAACAGACTAGCTGAGTCTGTTGAAATAAGCAATCTGGATAAGCCATCTTTATATTTATCAACAGGTTCTACTTTTCTGCTCATATGATATGCTGATCTGTCTGAGAATTTTGTGGTTCTTTGTGGCATGATGTGACGTACTGTAAAGCCTGGCATATAAAATCTACATAGACACATTGTGTTCATTTCTCTTTAAATAGACATAGTCTTTGTATGTTATTCAGATTTCTTTTTAATTGACGTGTACCAATGTATCACTTTCTCCATGGAACTGCTTCACTTGTAGTGTGAGCTATGGACCAGTTTTTTTTTTTTTTTTTTTTTTTTTTTTTTTTTGCTCAGACAGTATTACCAATCTCATAGTACATTGCTTTCTTTTTTAATGATGGCTCATAAATCAACGGCATAGATTTTTGCATCTATTTTGTCAGCATGTTGTATATGTAAGCAGTAGGGTGTACTGGGTGTGCAGTGAACAGCTACTGCAACGTGTCCATGGCATTGGGAGGCACACTGTCAGTGGGTGCATGCCACTGAGTCACAGTGGATGCATGGTAGTACGTGATCACAGCACAAGCCAGCATACCGTTTTGCATTTATGAAATAGCATGAGTATATTTTTGTTGTTATAGAGTTGTTTTGTAAAGAAGAGAGTTATTTTAGCTATACACTGAAAAATGTAGTTGTAGCCAATGTGGGATTTAATCAAGTGATGATTAATTAATTGCATTCCATCGAGTTCTGATCTAGCGAATGTATATGTAGTAGCATTTATGACCTGCCTCTGCAGGATCAATGGTAATGCTTATTTCAGTGACTAAGCAGTAAGTTCATAGCTTCATACTTGACTAATGACCACCATGGTCTTTACTAGCCTAGCAGTGCAACCCAACCCAGTCTTGTCCCAGAATTCCTTGGATGCCTATATGGTGGTTATGTTAGTAAAGAGATAGTTAAGGGTTATGTGGGAGGGATATGTTAGTTGGGGATCATCACCATCATCATCATCAACCCCCCTTTTTCCTATTTTTTACATGGAATCAGGATGTCGTGTCAGCTGTTATCATCTCTCTGTTCAGTGCCACTCTCCTGCCTGACTGTCACAGGTCTTCTTTCACACAGTACATCAACTTCTTGTTGGATGCTTTTGTTTCCACTTGCCTTCTTCCTGTCTGTCCCAAATCTTCTTCACCAGATTGTCTTCTGTTTTTCTGCACATGTGTCCAAACCACTGTAATATGCTCTCTTTGACCTTTTCTTCTTTTGGCGCTACTTTGACTTCTGCTCTTATGTCCTCATCTCTTCATCTCTCCCACAGTGTGCACCTTACCACCCATCCCAGGCACTTCATCTCCATCACCACTAGTTTATTCAACTGCTCTGTCTTTACTGCCCAGTTTTGTGCGTGTGTGTGTGTGTGTGTGTGTGTGTGTGTGTGTGTGTGTGTGTGTGTGTGTGTGTGTGTGTCTCTATCTATAGCTATGTGTATATAGCTTATCTTTATATATAATATGTATATATATGTGTGTATACAAGCATACACACACATACATAAACATGCACACACACACACACACACACACACACACACACACACACACACACACACACACACACACACACACACACACAAACACACACAAGCATACTACTTGTAGTCGAAAACTCACAAAATCAAACTTTAATTGATCGGTCTAATAAAAAGATTCAAAGTCTAAATATTAAAAAAGTAAAAGAAAAAAATCAAAAAGCATTTTTTTGCTGGAATCTAAGCCCCTTGCACCCCCATATCCCCTGCCACTTATATATCAACTCTGACGTCACTCAACAGCAGAGAAAGGACAAATTCCCAATCCTCACTGTACCAGAACCTCCCACTATGTAATGCCAGCATTCTGTGATCATATGATGAAATGATTCCTTGTGCTAGCATTATAAACATTCAGTATTCCAAATGTTTGACCATAGAAGTAATTCCCATACATACCTAGAAGTATGTATACACACGAGCAGTTAGTGTTCTGACTTTGATCAGCACCTTTTGCTTTCTAAAGCTTCTTACATGACATAGTAGCTCATTTCAGTGCTGCTTCATTGAACATGCTAATGCTCTTTCTTCCCCCTCTTTTCTAATTACATGAGAACAAAAGACGTGATTGCAGTTATTCATAGATGCTTATTCATTAATTGTAATGTTAGCAGTTTTATATTTTGCCAAGTAAGAGGGCTGGCCTCCAGTTCTAACCCAGCAAAAGGCTAATTAAGGAGCTATCACAGAATTAAGTAGAGAAAACCTTCCTCCTCTAAAGAAGGAAAGGACTGATTGCATTAGCAAACTCTCTGAACCCGTACTCATATAAACTGCTATATCACTTAGAAGCTTCTGGAAACACAGGACCTAGTTAAAGCCTAGGGCCACAGCATTTAAGAAGTGAGTTAATCATCTGGGACGTAATCCCAGACCTTCAATATAATATATTTTACATATGTATACACACACACACACACACACACACACACACACACACACACACACACACACACACACACACACACTCATTTAATGAGGATAATTGCTCTTTCTGATTTCTTTGCTTTATTTTATTGAGTCCCAGCCTCTGAACTATACATGATCAGCTGCCCCTAATGACTGCTCAATTGTATACTTCATTGGGGGGTATTGTGTGTATTACTTCACTGGGAGGTATTGTGTGCGTGTGTGTGTGTGTGTGTGTGTGTGTGTGTGTGTGTGTGTGTGTGTGTGTGTGTGTGTGTGTGTGTGTGTATATGAGTCTGCACGAGCTGACAAATTTCCCTGTGTGGGTATGGGATCAGTTATTTGCTTTATATATCAGCTGATGCTGGTTCTGCTTAAAGTCCAGATATAGGTTTCCAGTCTTCCTTGTTTACTGGTATATAGGACACAACAGAATATATAAAGTTATGGACTTCAACAGAGATGGGAGTGCTGGATTTGGTGAACTGCATTATAACATGGATGTACTCATTCTTGTTTTTTTAACAATGCTACTTTTGGGTCAGAATTATACTTTAGAGAATGATGTCCCTAACAAATAGTGTGCAGTATGAAATATTAGCTTTCCCTAAGGGTTGTGAATGTAGAACATTGATAATGATTTGCTGTATTGATTCCTTCACTAAATTGTTGCTTTTTCTTTCAGTAATCCTCCCCCATAACAATTTCACATGTTTAAGTAGTCTAACTTCACTATTGTGTGGACTTCTTGAAGAATTGTGGCTGGTGCTGGCTGCTGTGAACATGGCTATTGTTAGGACTCTTATATCACATGAGTGGAGGCACCCTGTAACAACACAGGTACCATGATGGACTTTAATCACAGAGTAATACTTTAAGATGCTGTTTCACATTTTGTTTCACAACTTGACATTTTTGGTCAATGAGCTGAGTAAGGAGAACGCACAGGGATAAAGAGTGGACAGTGTTAGTTGAACACTAGCAGCCAGGACACCTAGCTAGCTTTGAACACTCACCGCAGTACATTTCAAAAGACAACTGCTCAAAAAAGTTAAGACTTCTTACAAATTACCCAGAAGTTATGTAACTTAATTAGGTGTTCCATCCCATGGGACATGCCTCTCTTGTTTTGCTTGTATTCTTCCAGTGATAGCATTTCTATCTATTAATGTTGATATTTATCTTGGTTCCCCGTTACTGAGAAGATTTATTAAATGGAAGATGCCATGCCTTGTAAGACAAACACTTCTGTCAGAAACTCGAAAATACCAGCAACCTGGTTAGGTGTAAAATCATTAAATAAAGGAAATACCACTCACTGACTAGTGACAACACAAAATCTAATGTAATTAGAACTGTTGTCAGGTATTATATCAGAAACTTTGTGTACTTAGTGGAGAATTTAGTCCAGCACCTCTAGATGTGTTTACAGAATAAGTTTGGAGTGGAATCTAGTATGAAATTTATAACCATTGCCATTAGTTTTGCTACTGAAACCTTTTCTATTTTGTTAGGTTGATGCTGTGCCATTCAACTACTGGGAACATCCCTGTGGTTGCAGTAATTGAATTGCATTATCAGCTTACTATGACTAAAATACTATGCTTAAATGGTGCTGCTGCATTTATTAGCTATTTATACTGTTGTGTAGGATTGCTGTTCTGTTGGATACCCACTTATGTTCATTACCTGCAGAGAGACTATAAACACTTTTAGTTCTGTTGTAGTGTTTTTATTACTGCTATACCTGGGACCTGTTTATACTATAGCACTATGTAAAGTTGTTGTTGTCTTTCGGCTTTTCCCGGTTAGGGGTCGCCACAGCAGAACTCCGGTCCGCTAATGATTGGCAGTAGATTTTCAAGAACGCCGAGGTGCCAGCTCGACGTTCAACCTTCAACTAAGGCACACCCATTTACGCATGTCTTTCGAACGTCCACCCAACCTTGGGGAGGCCATGCAGACTCCACACAGAAGGCACTCCCCGCACTCCAGCCGAGAATCGAACAGGAGAACCTCTTGCTGTGAGGCAACAACGCTACTGCTGCACCACCACGGATTTTACTATAGCACTATGTAAAATGCCAACTACTAGGCAGCCAGTACTAACCACTACAGTGTGCGTAGTATTATTGACTGGTACTTTACTATAGCACTATACTGCGGAGGTGGTGCTGCGGTAGCGTTGTCGCCTCACAGTAAGATGTTGTCCTGTTCGATTCTCAGCTAGAGCGTCTTCTGTGTGGAGACATGCGTGAATGGGCGTACCTTCGTTGAAGGTTCTGCGTCAGAGCCAGCAACTCAGTACGTAAAAGTCTACTGCCAATCATTAGCGGACCGGTGTTCCACTGTGACGACCCCTAACCGGGAAAAGCCGAAAGACACAACTTTACTATAGCACTATGTAAAAGCACAAAAACTACTTATTATGGTTTGAAGCAGACACAGTCCTCTTATGGTTGAATTTTTGATAGGCCCTGTTTATAATCTGTTTTTAACTATTGCTAATGGCGTATTGTAAGGGTTAAAGTTAGCTTTCCCTAAAGTTTTGCCTCTCATTCTATAGCAGATATAGCTCATACTTTAAAAGGTAAAATTTGATCTTTTCCCTATAAGACTAAGATATTATAACCATTGCAACTTAGACATCATTTTGCCTTTCAGAGTTTCCATGTTCCCCCATTATTCTGTCAAGTCATACGTCAGACATTACTTTGTGTGCTATAATTTAGCATGCTTTGCATTATTTGGCTGAGTCATACCTCAGACGTTACTTTGGATGTTAGCATTTAGCATACTTCTCATAAATTTGTGCAGTCATACGTCAGACATTACATTGTGTCCTATAATTTAGCATACTTTGCGTTATTTGGCTGATTCATACCTGAGACATTATTTTTGGATGTTAGAGTCTAGCATGCTTCTCATTATTCGGTACAGTCATACCTCAGAAATTACGTTGGGTGTTATAGTTTAGCATACTTCTTGTTGTTTTGTGAAATCATGCCTTAGATATTACTTTAGGTATTAGAATTTATCATACTTTACCTTTTACACCACTGTTAATGTTTACTTTATCAAATTTTATTCTGGCTGTCTGGTGTAGTCTG
Source organism: Protopterus annectens (assembly GCF_019279795.1). Taxonomy (NCBI): domain Eukaryota; kingdom Metazoa; phylum Chordata; order Ceratodontiformes; family Protopteridae; genus Protopterus; species Protopterus annectens. Next base: position 1,121,231,777 of record NC_056746.1, read on the forward strand.
TACTGCATATACAGCACCCCACAACAGTCCCTCTAAGTACTTTGTTTTTTCACCCTCACTTTTTAGTATTGTATCACAATCTGCTCTCACATCTCCTATGGCAAGCATGTTTGCATTTCACACTTAGAGACATTATAACAGCTGTCTCATGCTTACTGATAACCCACTATTGTTATCCATCAGTGACAGCCTGTGTGGGATGTAAGTACTTACTCAAACTGGAAGCTAATCTGTCACCACAGACCTCATTTGGTAAGCAGAATAGTCTCATGGCACAGCGTATCACCATCCCACTACTTTATGTTGAGGTTATAAACAAATTGTTTTCCAAACTTCCTAGGTAAGACACCAAGAAAACACAGCATCTAGGTTGTAATAGAACACACTAACCAACACCACCCACTCCTGAATCCATTTTTCATACCCACTCTAAGAGCCACAAGAATAACAAACCTTATGTATTAAGGTCCACCGAGTCTGCAGTTGCCTGCTGCAGTGTTTTGGACATAGGTGATTCCATTGTCAGACACATACATTCCACCCTGAGGAAGCTTGGTAAGAATAGGCTAATGCAAAGGTGTCTTTCCAGATCCGGCATATATCAGCGTCGGAAGATATAGTTGTCAGGTATTCCATCTTCACCAGGGATGCCTTGTACCACTCTTAGAATGATGTATGCATCCTCTCCAAATCTTTTGCTACTCTTACGGTGTTTCTTTTAAGTACAATCCATCTACTAGATATTTTGGCATAACAAATTATAATTCAGGTTATATCAAGGTGCCATTGCTGAGTGATAAATTTCTAAACAAAAAGGATACTGAACATATGGCCCTCATAACACTTGAGAACAACCATTTATTGTAGTGAGAGCATTCCTCTATACCTGAGTTCAGTGCCATTCATTCCTTCATATCCACTGGTAATTGTGGGGAAATTTTCAGTATTTATCAGGGGCCCATTATCTCTTTACAGATCCCTCATGATGCCTATCAAGAACTACTGGAGGTCAAAGTTAAAGTATGTCTAAATACCAGATCATTGCTGGCAACAGATCACCTTCCATTTCTCATGTTCACCACAATAATTACCTAAATGCTTTAGCTAAAGTCAATGTCCATCCCATTGCTATTCTTCTAGTTGCCTTAACCCTGTACCACCAGTAACAAATATGTCTGACACTTCATAGACTTTCTTTTATTTTAAACAAGAAACATCTTTATTAAATTATCACTTATGACATAGACGATCATACAGTTATATAAATGAAAATAAACCATATCGACATAATTTTAGTTGCAAACATTATACATCACTTATAATCTATCCAGTCACTGTCAGTCAAACATTACATAGCTCATTCAAGTCCTGCCTTCTTTTAAACCTCATTCCTCTTCTGCATGTATTGTTCCCACAATTCTCACTTTTTTATGTAATTTGCTCCTACCCTTTTCTAAAGATCCCATTTCTAGTTGTTTTATATCTGTTACTATATTCACTACTTGTAGTACTTTAGATTTAGACTTTGATTTCATTTTCTAGTAATTGCTTTTTTGGCAGCCACCATAATTAGACTCAGCAAGGTCTTACTATTTATTTATTTATTTATTTTACATTTGTTAACTGGGATGATCCGACTGGATACATGTCCCTTTTGAGCGGAGGCCCTGAGAGAAAAGCTCCAAACATACATACAGAAAACTTTACAATTATACACGTTGAGCAAGGTTACAAATTCAATTCAGAAGTACATTCAAAATGGATAAAAAGACATGTAATCTCTCATATACAATACTAGTATGTTAAAGACTTACAATTCAGAATCAGTCTACATGTAGCCGAAGTCTTCAGTAGCATATGTTTATTGTGAAGGAGTTAGTCAGGATTAGTACAAGGACATAACCATCGCATTTTAAAGTACTGTTTAAGAATGGTTTAAAATTGGGTTAGAGACTAATATGTCTATCCAATTCCGATTCTATATCATAACTCAAAAAAATAATTTCCTTAGTTATACCAATTTGCTCATCCAATATTTCTGATGGAGTAGTCTGCAGGGAATTTTTAAAGTCTGCCAACTCATTACATTCCCAGAAAGGGTCTACTTCACAAGATCAAAATACCAAAAGACCAACTTTTAAAACTCCGAGGCCACAATCCCGAATGATTATAATGCTGACAAGTTAAATCACCGACTTTCACAATAATGAAATTCAAAAACCCAACTTTCAAAGCACCAAAACAAGTTATGCAGATGTGTGACTATTTCCTATCACTAATATAAATGTAGAAATCCCATGAAAAGAAAATAGTGCAATTCATGCACACGGTTCTTCAAAACCTACAGAAGTAACTGTTTAGCAAAGTAAATAAATTATAATTCCATGAATACCGTTTCATATCTTGAGAAGTTCAGCTATACATTGCACAAATTCCAAAGCAGAGTAAGCAAATTTGTTCCTCAGTACTGTTTCAAACTCAGAATGTCTAACAAGCAACTTCTGCTTCTTTGGTGATGGAGGAAAGCCTGTAGACGTACAAACTCACAGCTCATCTATTCTTTTCTGCTCTCTAAAGCAGACAGTAACACAGATCAGTAGCTCTACTTCCCAAAAGGCACTTTAAATGCCTGTGCCACACTTCTGTGGAGTTTTTGTCCTAGGCAGAAACAATTCATTCAGCTCAGAGATGTTCCGAAAAGAGACTGGAAATAATGGAGTAAATCTCATACAGGATGTTGTTCTAGTATTAAACTTTCTAAGCTTACCATACACATATTAATCAGAAAACAATATTTCAGTAAGTTCTTTCCTTCTGTTGGAAATGTTTCTTTTAAAGTTTGAAATGTGCTGACAACCTCGTCTTCCCTTAAGAAAGCAAGCGCAGCAAGACTTTTATCACACTGCTGGAAATTTATGCATGAGTTGTAGAAAGAACTTAATCCTAACGCTTGTACTTTGCTTCAAACATTTTACCCAAAGTGAAAAAGACAACCCTTGGAAGTCACAGCAGTTAGATTTAATCTTACACTTTTCACAATGGATACCTCAAAGTCACACAACATATATTTTACAGTAGTTTGAAAGCCATGCTCTGATAACAAGTGGAAGATACAATGCCACATAAAATTGTACGCTTTTAGGGATTTCTTAGGCATTGGAAAAAGTGGTAATGCCAGTGCTTTACTGGAACCACCATATTTAACAAGACCATGCACACTGTAAAGTCGATGGCATGTCACCCCTCTATGAAAGACAGTACCATCCATAAGCAATATGCTGGCTCTGTTAAAATCATACACGTTATTCACTGTAGTAAAGACCACAACTGTATTGTCAGAGTGCATTGGTAACAGTTTTATGAACAAAAGTGCCACATTTCAATGGATAGTTATCAAAATTTATGTTATGAAGTGTTAAGTTTTCACTACTGGCTCTTTGTACAGCTTTTCTCCATATATGACCTATTTGCTGAAGGAGAGCTTTCCTGTTTGGTAGACTATTGACAATATCAAGTGAAGTAAACTCCATCAACTAACAGACATGGTGTGTCTTTACTTAATTTAACTTTAACTTTTAAATCATTGCACACAATATACTTTTCAACTTCACCAAGATTGCTGAAATGCTTATGTACAACTGACTTTACAAGCTTTTCACCCTCAGTTACTATACTAGTTACATCTCTTCCTTTACATTTGTAAACATTTTTGTATTTGCAACTCCAGTACTTTCATAATTTTCTACATCTCTCCAAGTGGTAAATGTAACCATCCAAAACTAACACTTGCTTACTTTTTTGCAAAGTTGTACTGAAATAAATGTTGCCAACTACTGCTGGACTTTCCAGTAACACGTCTGCCATGTTTTTTTTTTGTTTTAGTTACCTTGTACAGAGATTTAAAGAGATAGTGAACTATTTATACAGAATTACTTCTTACTTCCTGGATTGAATTACAAGAGAAGTACATCAGCATTTTAAACATTCAGAATTTTAAAAGTCATAAATTTAACTTGTCAGTATTATAAACATTTGGGATTGTGGTCTCGGCATTTTAAAAGTTGGTCTTTTGGTATTTCAATCTTGTGAAGTAGACCCCCCCCCCAGAAAATGTTTCCAATTACCTCTTTCTTCCCCATCACACCTCTAACATTTGGTATCTGCCTGAGGAAAAAAATCTTTGGAGTCTATTTGAGGTATTAAAAAAAAAACTATGTAAATACTTCCAAGCAAATATTGTCATATAACAATTTTAGACTTTGTTGCATATTTGGTAAACAGTCTCTCTTTCCTATCCTTTCCTCCTCTGGTTGATTCTTATAGTTATCATGCAATATTTTATATACTGTACTAATTATTCCTTTTGTAACCACTGCTTCTGTTCTACATTTTACTAAAAACTCTACCAGTGCTGCTCTTTCCCTTAAGATTCCCCTATTTTTTTCTCTTTGCCTGTATTCTGATATCAATCTTTGATAGGGAAGGCAATCTCTAGCCTGCAGTCCAAATAAATGCTTGGCTTCTTCCCATTCTATTAACTTTCCCTGTCTAATTTTTTTTACTCCCAATACCGTGGTTCTATTGCCAGTTTTCTCCAATAAATTCCAGCCCCCTCTTGCTATCATCTGTATCCCTAATTGCAGTCATCCCTATCGGCAGTATCTCCTTTCTCCATTCCTGTGTTGGCTTAGATCTTAGAATATTTTCTTTTACTTTACGAATATAATATTCTGTATGGTTATTGTTATTCTCTTTAAGGATCTGCATCCAAAATCCCAGTCTCTCCTTGTTTCTTGAGCTTCCCCCCATTTCATCATCATCCCTTTCCAGTTTGAATTATGGGTTTCTGCTTGTGCTATGTTATGGGACCCTTAACTGTGTAGCTCTGAAATACCCCTTCAAATCTGGTAATCACAAACTGCATTGTTCTATTGGAAGAATCAGTTTATCTCACTTGACTATTGTTGTCTTCCCCTCCCAGATAAAATTTTTCAGCTCTTTATTAATTGCTATCCATAACTTCTCCTCTGGTTGATATAAATATGCCTGACTTGTGTATAAAACTAATGGGATGAAAAAATATTTTAACTGTTTGTGTCTTGATATCCATATTTGTAAAACTGAGCTTCTAATTTCTAAGTCTTTTGTTTAGTCTCTTCCCCATATCTTTAGCTGCCACACAAGAATCATTTTTAATCAATACTCCTAAGTACTTCATTTTATCATGTCCCCATAAATATGGATATTGCTGAACCAATTCATGTTTGAGTACATAATTTACAGATATTGCATTTGTTTTAGCCTCATTAATTTTGTATCCTGAGAAGATTTCAAACTGTCTCAAAATGTTCCACAACACTGAAATCTCATTTTCTGATTTTATCAGGTATAAAATAATATCATCTGCAAATAGTGCCAGCTTTTCTTGACTACCATACCAATTATATCCTTGAATTTCTGAGACCCTTATTTTCTTTGCCAGTGTTTCTAAATATAATGCAAATAACAAAGGGAAAGAGGACACCCCTGCCTGCTTCCTCTGCTCAAACAGAAATTATCAGAGAGGAACTCACCCACTTTAATTTTTGTCTCTGATCCCTCAAAAATCCTCCTAATCAACCTTATAATTTTATCAGGAAATGTAAATGCTTCCATTGCACTGCTCATAAACTCCCAGCATACTCTGTCAAATGCTTTCTCTGCATCAGGACCCACCAACAACAGTGGTATTTTCTTACATTTCTGTTTTCCTGTGGATCATCCGTGTTCTGTTAATGTTGTCAAATGTGTTACCCTGCATTATTTAGTTGTTATTGGCTCATGATCTGAAATACTTATTGGATGCGTATCAGAACGTTCAATTAAATGCACAAGTTCCTGTGATATATAAGTTATGTCTAGCCTGGACCAGTTTTTTATCTTGGCGAATAATGTATAAATTCACTCTGAACTCCTACAAATGAATTCACATCTTCCATGCCAAATATTTTCATAAATTTCTTCAAAAATCTACCCTCCTTTGTTATAGTTTCCCTTCTAGGCCCCCCAGTTACATATTCACATCTTCACTGTTGCAAATCAAATTCCAATCCCCACCTATAAGTAATATTCCCTGCTGAAAGCTGATTATTTCTCCCAGAATTTTCTTAAGCTCCATTATATAGTTCTAGGTGGAATATAAGTACTTGTCAGTGTAATCCTCCTCCCTTGCCAGTAGCCCCTTACTACTACAAATCTACCATTATTATCTTTTTTTTAAACCCTCTTCTATCACTATAGGAGCTCCCTTTGCAATTAGCCCGGGTATTCCACTGAATAACCATCCTGAAAACCTTTATTTATCAAATTCACATGTTCATTTCTTTACAAATGTGTCTCCTGTAGCATAGCTATTTGCAGTCTTCATTTTTAATATAGTTCACTACTCTTTCTTTTCTATATATATCTGTGAGACCATTTACATTTAAAGATAATATAGAAAGCATAATTTTGTCAAAAAGTTATTGTTCTCACCTTTTATGTGAACAGCTTTTTGTTAAGTGTCTAGTTTCAGCTTTTGTGTTACATGTACACATTAATGTTTGGCAGCATGATCTTTTATAGAGTTATTTCTTGTCATATCCATTTGAGCTTATACCACATCTTACAAAACTCTTTGTTTTATTGAAAGCCCTCAAAGAAAAAAATAAACACACCCCAATACACTCCTAAAACCTACTGACTTAATGCTAACACAAAAAACTATGTAAAGCTTTAAATATTGTTTTACTGTCCTAATAGGAACAATTGTCTCAGGCTGACAGTCACACTTACAGACTTGGGTTAACCTAAACAGGAAGGTTATTCATGCTAATTCGCATGGTACAGCCTGTGCTTTTACTAAGTGCTGTCTGGTTATCATTCAGAAAATGTTATCTCCTATCCATTGAAAAAAAGAAGTATTCTGCTTTTATTGCTCTTTATCACTTTGTCTCCATGGGGACATGTGGACCAGATACAGAATTGCTTCTACAATCAGTCATTTATTTGCTAGAGAAAACCTTTAATTATATTCAGTGTGCATTTTTGTTTATTGACTTTCTCTTAAAACTTGCTACTAGATCAAACCAAGGGAGTTAATCCAGTTATTCCCCAATGCAAGAGTGAGAAAAAGCACGTTAACTGTTCTTGTATCATACTCTTTTGACCAGACTTTTTTCTTTTTCTTTTTTTTTAACATTGCAGCACCTACATCTCTTAAAACTGAACCAGGAGAATGAAAGAAGGGAAAAAACAGGGAGACCTGTTTACTTTAGTATCCTCATTACCCTTGAAAATAACTGTAAAAACACTACATTATAGCATGCAGATTATATCATGCATTATAAAAATACTACTGTTAAAAACAAAATTTTGTTTTACTTACAGTTAACTCTTTCCTTCCTCTTCCCCTCTCCTTAATGTTCTTTTAAACATTAATGGCCTGAAGAAAGGAATATGCTTTAGAGTCCCCTACAGGTTTAACAAAGTAAAAAAGTCCAATATTTCCAAGTTTTCTTGTTCTGTCATGCTTCACAAATATAATTAATGCTTTGTAATCCCACTTTTATTTGTCAATTTCTGAATTACTGGTTTTATTCCTGTTGATCTCCATCTCCCAAATCCAAAGTCTCCTTCATTTCCAATGTACTACTGGTTCTTTTAGTCAACTCTTGTGCTGTTTTGTGTCTTGTTCAGAACTGAGCACTTCCACAGAGATAACAACCTTCCTCTTCCAACACAAAAGTAAAACTGGATAAAGACAACGACCACCAAATCTATAGAAAACACTTTAACGACTGGTAAGTGGTTTCGTATAACACTTCATCAGAACATACTCCATACTAAAAACACACTGTTTAAATAGACAAACACAAGTTCAGTTAAACTCCATTAACCAATCACTGCATAAAAACAATTAATGCAGTAAACGTCTTGTTTTTAAATAGGGATTTAAAGACACACAGTCATTTAAACTAAAGTCTTTGTCTGCCTGCAACATTAAATCCATTTCATCTCTTCATATTCTATTTTATTTAATAAGCTTCCTCTCCTGGTATTTTCAAATAAGAGACTCAATAATATAAACTCAAAAGTATGACATGCATTTACTTTATTATGTTTATTGAGCACATTGGTTTAAACATCCTGCCTGATGTCTCTTACATGTTCCAGTATCCTGTCCTTCAATTTTCTATTTGTCATCCTCACATAAATATATGGGCATTTTCTACACATAGCCAAGTAAACTGGCACTAGTGCAATCTGCATAAAAATCTACTTGATATTTAACTGCCGTAGTGGGATGAAAAAAACATTTCTTGAAATAAAGGGACAGGCTTTGCAGGTGCGACAGGGAAACGTTCCTATCCTGTCTGAAAGCTTCACCTTCTTCACCTTTCCCTCTAACATAACCATTGCTTCAAAGACCTCCCGTTCTTAAATGCAAATGAAGGATTTGGACCAACAATACTCTTAATCTTTTCATCAACCAATAGTACCTGCCAGTTTCGTTTGATCATATCACAAACTAACTCTATAATACTTGCAAAGGTAAGCAATATCATATATTTGGAATCTGTTACATTCTCCTTACTGTTGGGATATTGATCAGAGTAGAAAGGTCTCCCTGTACTCTCCTTTAGTGCTTTAACCTGGGTTAATATTTCTGTTACTTCATCTTTCCTATATCCCCACTGAACAAACTCACTGTATAATAATTCACTGAATAGATACATTGGTAGAGTGACAAAGCCCATGCTGTGGAAGTTACAGGAGTGCTGTCTGAAAGTAAAATTGTTAGCAGCCAGGTTGGGTCTCCTCCTTTTTGGCATCTATTTCATGGCATTTAGTTTAATGTTCTAGGCTTCTGATTAATCTAGGTTTGCTCGTGCCTCATGACTGCAAATTTAGCACAACTGTAGGCTTATCTTCTGAAGTACAGTTATTTAAACAAGGACGTGACTGTGTTATCTTTTGGTGTGCTAACAACAGCCAAGATAAATGCTAAGAAAACTAATGTGGTTCTGTTTGGTAAACAAAATGTTCACACCTCGTATCACTTAAGTGGCATACCCTCCAAAAATTCTTACTGTCATCAGGGACTTGGCACTTATGTTGTCAACTCACTGTCATGTAAAAATGTTGTCTCCACAGTAGTTCAGAAATCCTTCTATCTGGCCCAGCTAATTTCCAGGTCATCTCCTCTAGAGCTAAGGAAGTCTTTGTTCCCATGTACTCATCCCTCATAAGGCCAGTTATTGAATGCAATGTCCGCAGGGTTCCTATCAGCATTTCAAATGTTGAAAATGCCAAATTTAATTTAATCGAACTGAAATGTTCGAAATCTCAGAAGAGCGAACTGACAGAACATCGATTTTTTTCCCAGGGAAAGAAATCTGTGGGCCATCATCGGAGCTTGCTATTTCTTCCACTGTGGTGCAGTCTCAGAGTTTATATATTTACGTAGGGGAGTGTGGGGGCACAGCCTCCCACATTGGGGGGGGTGGGGGGCACAGCCCCCCACTTCTGCCAGTGTTTAAAGTATTGAAAAAAAAAATGTTTTTTGCACAGAACACCGATTTCTTTCCCTGGGAAAGAAATCGATGTTCCATCAGTTCTCTCTTCTGAGATTTTGAACATTTCAGTTAGATTAAATTGCATTCGGCGTTTTCAGCATTCGATATGCTGATATATACCCTGTCCGCAGAGCCAATAGATCATCAAACATCCATGCCAAGGATCTCAGCCAACATTAAAATATAAATAAAATGCACTGTCAGGATAAACTACTAAGTCATTGCATTCCTTGCCTATGGAAGTTGCACCCCCCCCCCCCCCCCACACACACACACGCATTAAACAAAGTGGTATTCTGGCTACTTTCAGACTTGATCTTGTTAATTATATGGGCAGTTATAAATGGGCTATCTTGTGTAGCTCTTTTAGACAAAGGGAGTGAACACTATTAAATTACGTTGCTTAATGCTCTTAGTGATCGCTTGTCTTATGCCAGCCTGTGACTCTAAGTGCTGAAGTGCACTCCAGCCAATTTAATTACTGATTGATTTTCCTGCTGATGACTTCAGTGTGCCCTTCAGACCTAATTTTCTTCAAGGTACTAGTAATTTAAACAGTTTACTATATGTGTATTTAAAGCAGTGTAGGTGCATCCTTTTTGGAACACAAGAAAGAGGTGTCTCCAGAGTCTGAAGTCATGGTGAATTACAGGGCAGCTGTTATGAAGTCTGTTGCACATCAGATGCACCCAGGCTTTACTGGTCTTTGACATGTATAAGACTGTTTAACCCTAGTTCAGAGCTGATCAGTGGTTGGCATCCTAAGACTGACAGGTAGATGGAAGCAGGTGATTCCCTCTTGTTAAAAATTTCTTCCATCACATGAAACTGTGGATTATTGGCTGTTCCTCAGGAAGTTCACGAACTGATTATGGCACAGTGATGAGCCCATGTATTTAAATTGTCCCTTTGTTGCAGCCCAAAGTCAGATCAGACATTCACCAACAAAGTGCTGCTTAAAATGTTCTCATTGACCATAGTGGTAAACCCTGTGGTTTCCCTGGTGTTTGATGCTTTCTGCAGGTATGGAGCTGGCTTTCACTTTTATGTATGCCTTTGGCAAATCTGTACTTGACCCTTGCTCCAGGGAATGACATGCACCTTTGCAGATGTTGTGCTAATGGATGCCTTTCAGCAATTCATGTTGACAGACAGCTTGACACTCAGCCTGTCCATGGTTGTTAAAATAGCAGTTATTACACTACGTTCTGTGTCAGAAAATGACACCTACCATGACATCTACTATGTTTCTGATTACATACTTTCAGCTAATTGCAACACAGTTAATCTAGGACTGCATTTGTGTGAACATTTAAGTGCAGAACATGTGGCTGTGTTGTTGTTGTGTCTTTCGACTTTTCCTGGTTAGGGGTCGCCACAGCGGAACTCCGGTCTGCTAATGATTGGCAGTAGATTTTTACGTGTCGCGTTGCCGGCCCTGATGCACAACCTTCAATGAAAGTATGCCCATTTGCACATGTCTCCACACAGAAGACGCTCTAACTGAGAATTGAACAGGCCAATGTCCTACTGTGAGGCGACAATGCTACCGCAGCACCACCACCGCAGCTAGAACATCTGGCTGTGTTACTATTCTAAAATAGCTGTTTTTCATCAAAGGATTATCCACTGGAGAGAAATCCCTTTGGCAGGTCACAGACTTGCCAGTCTCATTATATGTCTTCATCCTTCAAGGTGGCTGTTGTTTTAGTGTTAGCACATGAGGCAGTCAGTTATCATGATCTCTTCAGTACTCTTACACTTGTAATCCTTCTGGGGCTGATGTTTTTTTTCTCTCTTCAGTACTGTTACATATACTCATTGGTCTAAGGCTGCTTTCACAGTCTGTTCAGTACAAATGCATGCATTTATCCTTCTGAGGCTGCTGTTGTAGTGTCTTTCCATGAATCAGTGATTTTACTGCATGCTTGAAACTGAGGCAGAATGCTGTATTTAATTTATTAAACATCTGTTCAGGTGAGTCATGTCTTACTGTTCCTGTCAGGTGAGTCATGTCTTACTGTTCCTGTGTTGTCTACTTTGACGGTCCTTGAAGTGGTTTACATGAACATGCCCAACAACAAACTTCTTTCCTTCCTTCTTTCCTTCCTTCTTTTCTTCCTTCTTTCCTTCCTTCGTCTCTTCCTTCTTTTCTTCCTTCTCTCCTTCCTTCTTTTCTTCCTTCTTTCCCTCCTTCTTCCCTTCTTTTCTTCCTTTATTTCTTCCTTTTTTTCTTCCTTCTTTCCTTCCTTCGTTTCTTCCTTCTTTTCTTCCTTCTTTCCTTACTTCTTTTCTTCCTTCTTTCCTTCCTTCTTTTCTTCCTTCTTTCCTTCCTTCATTTCTTCCTTCTTTTCTTCCTTCTTTCCTTCCTTCTTTTCTTCCTTCTTTCCCTCCTTCTTCCCTTCTTTTCTTCCTTCATTCTTTCCTTGTTTTCTTCCTTCATTTCTTCCTTCTTTCCTTCCTTTCACAACCATTTTTCCCATGTTTTGCACATGGAGATCAGGGTGTCCCTTTAACAGTTCAATCATCTAGAGCCAAGATTTACACCGCCACATGGCTAGCCTTGTCATGGCAAGAACAAACTTACTGGTGCCATTATAAGGCTTTTGGTGTATGCTGCTCACCACGGTTAGATATACATGTTTGCCCTTTCCTCTTTTGTTCTTCTTTCTGAAGCCCCATTTTTCCTGTGGCAATGGAACCGTCAGTTGCTGACCAATGTTCTTTTTCAGTCTTTTGGATGCCTGCATCTGTTCCTACCCCCTCTCTCAGTTTGGTGATTGCCAGTTCTCTCATTCTGGGGAATGAGTCACGTTTTGAGAGAATTACGGGAGTTAGTCAAGAAGTGTGAAACCACAGTACAGCACCAGTAATGCTATCCCCAGGGGTATTATGTTGCACCCAAATTCTGCCTCAGCATGCTTGGTAAGGCTTCTGGATTGATGTCTACATGGGCATTATGAAGGAGCCATCTCTCCGTGCATGGTGGCATATTCCTCAGTTACCCAGCACACCCCCCTGCCTACTCTTTACTCACTGATACCTTCATCATTGTTTCCTTGTCCTCAATGCAGACTAGGACCATGACATCAAAGGCATCCAAGTATACCCCAACATCCCCCTCCCAAGGAAAGGAAGTAAACATATAGTACATTCTCTTCTCGTTTCCCTTTCATTCCCAGACAGCTTCTGCAGTGGCCAGTCATCTAATAAATCCTGGGTCATTTGAGGCATATTTAGGGCTTCATCCCCATATGCCATGTAAGCAATCCCAAGCACCTTTAAATGCCTCCATAGAACTACGTTCTGTCACCACTTCATATCATGTATACACTTTGGTTTAATGAAAAATATTTTTTTTATATGAATTAGTCCTGGGCTCTATAATTATCCTATCTTCTTTGCACATTTCAAGCCTAACATTGTCCTCTGAAATCCTCTTTCTTTTATGAGAGCCTGGTTGAGAATGATAGTAAATTATGCCTTTAAAATGGTAAGTCCATTTACTGACTGAGGCCTTTAACAACAGAGTAGCTTGAAAAGATGTAAACAGTATTTTATTTTAGTGTAAATAATTAAACTATTTTTATTATCATCTCTTTTTATTTTGAAGCTTCTTTCCAAGAAGGAAGGACAGTCTGGTAGTATGTATAACAAAAAATTGTGTGCACTGAAGATGTGTGTAGTTGAAAATTTTAGCAAAGTTCTTCCATAAAAACAGGCTGTGATAATATAAACACAGAGTGGTTAACAAAAAGATATCTTACACATTATGATGAAATGGATAAACTCATTAATTACAGTGTGTGATAAAGCAACAACATGTAAAATAATTAGGAGAACAGAAAACACATAGCACAGAATAAATTGAAATATACTGTTGTCTCCATAAATGTTTTTAAGATTTTTGTACACCACTGCACTTTTTACAGATTTTATTACAGTAGAGAATTTTTAAGATTTGTATTATAACATATAGCTGCTACTTAGGAAGTTTTTAGTCAGTAATTCTCCTTTTCCACATTTTGTCCCAGTACACTATTTCTACTGTTATCCATTTCTATAACCTGAGGTACTTCAGTTTTTTAACCCTCAACTACATTATTTTATATTTACAGACTGCATGTTGGAGTAGTATCCATTTTATTTTACACATTTTGTGTGCAATTTGCATTTTTAATTATGATGTTTTGTACCATGAATGTCACTCGTAAGGAAGCATGCCATGAGAGAAAAATTAAACTAAACGTCCTGTAGCGCACTTTTTTTATTGTGCAGACTGAGTTTACAGGCCTGGCTGTGGCACAACCTAGAATATCTTAATATTGCATTGTATTTCAGAGAACTGAGAGAGAAGATTGTACCAGAGATTATGGAGCTAATCAGGCAGCAGCGTCTGAACCGGCTGTGTGAAGGCAGCAGTTTCCGGAAGGTTGGGACCCGCAGACGCCAAGGTAGGCACAAAAGTGTCCCAAGTAGGTTTGTATGAATATACACTGGATCTTTTATATAAAACAAGTGAAATCAAAAATCCCTCTGCAGCAGTGGAAGTAAGGTTACTTACTCACTCTAGAGCCATTCATTTAAAAACTACTTGTTGCAAAAATAAGACAGCCAAAACAAAAAAGGGAGTACAGCTTTTTGTGGGAGTAACATCCTTGTGCAGCCCATGTATGGGGCCAATCTCCATGCATACCCTACCAAATTAAATTAACATCAACCTTCCTTCACCTCATAGGAGATTTGAAAACTCATGCTAAGTTGTTATTGGCTGTCTTACTTTGTTGTTCGTTATTACAATTTCACCAGAGTGGCTTTTGTTTGTTCTAACTACTCCCTACAGTATTAGGTCATCTTCCTTGTTCAAAAAAACACAGATAGACTGAAGGACAAAACCAAACCCAACAAATAAATCCGTTTAATGAAGCGCTTTTCTTTACAGTGATACGGTAACTTCATCAGATACATAAACACCTTTATGACATGCTTTTATAAACAACATTAAGGTCATATGATCACAAACACCAGTCAGCTAACTACCTACCATAAATCTAACCACATTAAAATAAAAAATAAATTAGTTGATAACTAAAATATTTCAATTAATATAAAATTATTAAACACATAAAAAAAAGAATATTACATAAGAAATGCTTAAGGAACATCGAGTGGATACTTTCAGAAACACACACATATGGACCATAAAATACTTGACATACTTTTTAAATCTTTATCTATTCAAACTCTTTAATTTCAATAAACAAGCTATATTGCAAGCTTCATTTAAACCTGGGTTATGAAAAGCATAACACCCTCTACACATGGCGAGCATTGTTTTCTACACGTGTTTTTGGATGACATTTTTGTTATTTATAAAGGGGATGCTTTACAAGCACAAATGTTTGTTATCTATCTGAATAGTACAACTGGATTCTTGGAATTTACGTTCAATTTTAGCTGTGACAGTATCAATTATTTAGATGTAAAGTTGATGAAAGATTTTGTTCATCATAGGTTTATTTCAAAAATATATAGGAAAATAACTTATTGTAACTCCTTCCTTCATTTTTCAAGCGCACACCCATTTTCACAAAAGCAGTCAATAATTAAAGGACAACTTATTAGAGCAGCGAGAATGGTCTCTCTTGAATCAGACTTCACAAATAATGTGATTGTTTAAGTAATGTTTCAGAGATGAGGATATCCTATTGTCCTGATTAATTCTTTAATTGATGAAGTACAATGGAAAAGGAATAATGGGAGTATTAAACCCATTCTCCATAATGTCCTCCCGTTGGATTTGGAAGTACTTGTTGGAGGTGAGATGATAGATCGAGAAATGCAGGATCAAACACACCCACAAACAGATATCCAACCAAATTTTAGGATTATTTTATTACTACATTTAATATGGATAGTTCCATAGTGTCAAACATTATATATAAAAATTGGGAACTGATTAGTCGAGATAAGGGGTTGGTAGAAAAACTGGGTGTACCCCCAAAAATAGTGTTTAGAAGGGGTAGTAATTTAAAAAATATTCTGGAAAGTAATAATCCAAGAAGAGCTAGTAGCAAGGCAGGAATGTATACTTGTGGTATGTGTAGATGCTGTAAGTTTATCACAGTGGGGAGATCTTTCTTAATTGATGATAAAAAATACACCCTCCACTACAACTTGACATGTAATTCAAAAATGGTGGTATACAAAGCAAAGGGTAAATTTTGCGCAGCATTCTACATTGGAAAAATTGAACGTAGGCTGCGAGATAGAATTTACGAGCATGCCTATGCAACTGAAAAAAGCAAAAATGAAAATGCTCTAGCAAGACACTTCCAAATTACAGGGGGACATACGTTTACATTTAAAGCCATCGATCAAGTGCAGGTAGACAGGAGGGGTGGTCCCACTTCATTGTATTTAGAACAACTTGAAGCTTTTCTGGCAGTTAGTATTAAATGCTTTTCATACCCCAGGTTTAAACAAAGCTTGCAATATAGCTTGTTTATTGAAATTAAAGAGTTTGAATAGATAAAGATTTAAAAAGTATGTAAAGTATTTTATGGTCCATATGTGTGTTTCTGAAAGTATTCACTCGATGTTCCTTAAGCATTTCCTATGTAATATTCTTTTTTTTATGTGTTTAATAACTTTATATTAATTGAAATATTTTAGTTTTCAACAAATTTATTTTTATTTTAATGTGGTTAGATTTATGGTAGGTAGTTAGCTGATTGGTGTTTGTGATCATATGACCTTAATGTTGTTTATAAAAGCATGTTGCAAAGGTGTTTATGTATCTAATGAAGTTACCGTATCACTGTAATGAAAACTGCTTCATTAAATGGATTTATTTGTCGGGTTTAGTTTTCTCCTTCAGTCTGTCCATGTTTTTTTAGTAGTTTTTGTTTTCTTTAGTTTGTAGTGTGGAGTTTATCTTCCTTGTTCATTTGAACTGCTGGAGATCAAAACTGCAGAATCTGAATGTCATGGGTCTCTCCTAGGAGCGTGAATTTTGAGAAACACTGTAATAAGGCAAACATTTACTCATTCTAGGAATACCATGTTTCACTGAATGAGGGTGAGGTTACAGTCATGTCTTTAATAGTTATTATGTAGTTATTGATGAATTTCTGTTTTTATATATGTATATGTGTATGTATATATATATATATATATATATATATATATATATATATATATATATATATATATGTATGTATATATAAGTTTACTATCATAATCATGAAACCACTTCCACTGAGTGGTTATGTTGTCAAATGAAAATACAGAAAATAACAGCATCAAAAAGGCACAACACCGAAACTGGTAATGAACTATCCATATTCGATAAAGTCAACATTACTCAGCATACCTTCCCTCCCAGTCAGTTCCAGCTAACATTTTGCTGTACCCCCCCCACACCCCCTATTACTTATATACTACTATTCCGAGATCGCACTACAGTGAGGAAAAGGGCAAAGTTCCCGATCCCCACTGTGGTGCGATCTCCAATGAATATGTTGATTTCACACCAGTGAATGCACACTAGTATTCGCTGTTGCATGGTCGACATATTTCGAATCGCTGTTATGCGACTTTGAAAACTGCCTTTCAACATTCAAAGTTCGCAAATCGGTGATTTGGAATATGCCGAATTTACATAGAAGGGTTGCATTGTAGCCATTAGCCAGTGGCTTGAAAGCATGCACGCTTACGTTCTTTATGTCAATATTGCTTAAGTTGTTTTTTTGAAAGATACTAGTGTTTCAGAATTTCTTTTGTCTGTGGGTATGGACTTCCACATAGGTTCATAGGTATGTACTAGACTAACAGCCACCAGGGGCTTTATAAACCAACCCTAACAACCCTACCCAAATGTGTCCCTAAGTTTTGTGGGCATTTAATATGAGGAGGCATAAGTTTCTAAAGGTTATGAGGGGAGGTGGTATGTTAGTTTGATCATAGTTACTGTTTGCCTTCTCTGTCAAAGACATGGAGGCCAGACCAGGGTGAATTTCCAATTTCCCATCCATTGGTCAAGGTTACATTTAAATAGGGTTAGGAATGGACTCTGCTTGACATGGATGGGGAACCTGTTCCAGAGCATGGGGATCTTCTGAAAAATGTATCTGTCTCACCAACATGTCTTATTTAAGTCGCAAGCAAAATTTAAATCTTTGGATCTAGTGGTTCTGATGCTATTAAATTTGCAGATGTGCAAAAGGTCCATCAGAGATGGATCCAAGGTTGCCTTGTATGTTAGGTGTAGATTGCCTCTCAGTAACCTGTAGGAGACCAAGTAAAGATATAAGGATTTAAGGCAATCTGTGTAGGACAATATGTTCATACCCTGAATTCTCCTGGTAAGGAACTTATGAGGGCATTCCAACTATTGCATATATTTAGTCAGGACCATGCTGGAGGCGTCATCATACTCAATGATGGGTCTGATAAGGGCCAAATAAACTGTCACTGTGACTTCCTTGGACTTGGATGCTATACCCTTACTTATAAGTTGGGTGACATAGAATGATTTTCTTACTGCCTTGGTCACATGTTGGTAAAGGCCACATTACTATCTGTATATTTTCTCAGCTCTTTGACTACCTGGTCAACTCTTAGGGGTGACTTATCAATGAAGTAAATAGCCTAGGTGGCCATTTTCCCAAAAGGCACTATAAAGTATTTTTTAGCATTGAGTTTTAATCCGTGACTTTGATATCAGTCATTTGTCTGTGTTAGTGTAAGATGTTTGTGTCATGGGGAATCTATGATAGCTACCAATTTGCTGTTGTCTGGGAACGAGGTCAGCCAAAGTCCTTTGGCATTAGTCTTTACCTCCAAGAAGTTGATACCAAATAGAAGTGGTCCGAGCATGGAACCCCATGGTACCCCACTGGTGATTGGTCTCTTAATGGAGGTGGTCTCACCAATCATGACTTCCTGGGTCCTGTCTGTGAGCCAGCTGGCAATCAAGTGAGTTATGTGGGGGTTTATGGCCAGTTTGAGTTAGTTGGCTTTACTCAAGTGGGGTATTGTATTGAATGCCTTAGCCAGGTCCACGTAGGTGATATGCACTGTTTTCCCATCATCCATTGCCTTGGTGACCTTCACAAAGAAGTCCAACAGGTTTAGTAGGCATGACCTTCCACTGACAAAGCTAAACTGGGTTGAGTCCAGTGCCTGAAGGTTGCCTATGTCTTTGATGATCATTTCCATGATAATTCATTCCATGGCTTTACATATTGCATTAGTCAGACTAATGGGTCTGTAGTTTCTGGGATGAGTTAATGGTCTACCATTATGAAGTGTGATTACTGTTGCAGTCCTCCATTTTCATAGCACGAATCCTGTTTTGAGGCTGTAATTGAAAAGTGACTCAAGTGCTGCTGATAGGTCATGTTTTAAACTGTTTAGAAGCCATGCTGGGATATTGTCAGCACCTACCGAGACTGTATTTTTGGCATTAGACAGTGCAGCCAGGACCTGCTCCCTGCTAATAGTTGGGGTTGTTATGCTAGTTGATATTTCATGGGGGAGGCAAAAAGGAGTTGCAGGTGAAGTTTGAGCTGAATTTGTCAGCATACTCACTATGTAGCTCTGCTCAGAGAAGGTGGTACCACTGACCACATGTTTGACATGCTACTGTGTGCTGCCTTTGAGGTTTTGGACATAGCTGTAGAAGGTCATGTAGTTGTCTGTAGACTTAGTATTGTTGAACTTAATTAGACTTCTTAGTTTCTGTTTAGTTTAATTAAAGAACTCTTTTCATTATGGGAAGTATTCTTCTCGATTTTAGCCATGAGTTTTTTTTTTCTTTTTATGTACCATATTACAGTTAGGATCCCACAGTGTTGCTTGTTTTTAGAGTTTGTTTTGGTTGGGAGGGTGGCCTAATGGTTAGGTTGTTTGCCTTACAAACACAAGGTGCAGGGATTGAGTTTCACAAGGGATAATTGGCTAGGCTTAAAATGGCTCGCAAGGGCAGTTAGCTTAGTACTAACCTATGAACCTTACTTCTAGTATGTACAGCGGTCTCTATACAGCCATTTACATGGTTGCATAGGGTCTCTGTGAACAATTCCACATAGGTTGCTGTGGACTCGGGGTTAGGAGGGACACTGAATTTTGACAAACTATCCCTTAATATGATGTAGTTTGTTTTGTAATAGTTCCTAACTGTTATAGGCTTTGCTGGGGTTACTGAGTTGATTTTTATTTTGAAGGAAACAGCTTATTGGTCTGACCTCACCATTGTGGAAGTGACATTGGGGGGGGGGGGTATGCAGTGCTCTCCCATATTAATAACTAGCAGGTCCAGTATGATTGAACCTGTGGTGGGTGTGCACACTGAATGGTCATCAAGGGTATTCGTGCTGATAAAGTCCAGAAATTGTTGTGCCTGCAAGTTTGAGGCAGTGTATGTTTCCCAGTCTTTAGAGGGGTATCTAAAGTCTCCCATAAATAGGGTATTTGGCTTAATGGTGAGTGTCTCCATTAGGTCTAGATACAGGCTATGGGATTTTTTTGACATAGAGGGTGACCTGAAGCTTGCTAGGATATGGTATGGGACTTTGCCTATGGTGATTTGCACATGGATAAACTCCACGGCGTCGTCCTGTTTAACAAACCTAGAGGTGTACTAGAGGTGTACTAGAGGTGTACTTGTTGCTAATGTGGATTGAGACTCCTGCATCGTTTGTCCTTCTCTGTGCCACTGATCATCTAAATGTGTAAAAGGCACCAAAGCCTTGCACTGTTGGAGTACTTTCTGTGAATTTAAACTCAATGCCAGGAGTCTAAACGTGGCAAGCCAAATTCTAGAAAAGGCTTTTCTCCCCAGTAGCAAGACTGAATCTAGGTTCGGAAAGTTTGATTGTGGCCTGTTGGCTGTTTCTGAGGGAGTAGATTGATTCCCTTATTGCAGCAGTCTTTTTGGGTGTGTAAGGGGGGAGTAATAGCTTTGTGTTAGTATTTTAAATATTGACGTACTTAGAAAGAAAGTGTCTCTCTTAATAAAAGGAAGCCAGCGAGCATTTTCATATAGGTTTCAGTGGTGACAAGTTGCATCTGTCAGTAGTGCAAATCTAAGTATTTCATTTTTAGTTATCTGGATTTTTTGAATGCTATGAGCAGAGTGGACAGTGATTAGTGGAAGAGCATATTCTAGTTTGGGAATCAAGACATTTTTATCTATTGTCATATGTGCAACTGAGAGAGAAGGTGTTAGAGTCAGTAGCATAGTTTCACTTGACTTGTTACTTTTGAGATAATGTTGTCTGTGTGTAAATTAACTTAAGAAATTACACCAAGGTATTTTTGTTGTATAACATTTAGTATTGTGTGATCCCTTTAGAGTCTGTGTTTCTCACAGAGCTGTAGCTGGCCCATCTAGTGCTCAGTGCCAGCACCCAATATAGCATGCCACCCCCCCAGCTCTTCATGTGTAAAGAAAAAAAAAACTTCACTGTATCATGCCAGTCACTGCCTTGTAGTGATTGGCTTATTTTAGCCAGATCCACATTCCCCCAGCTCGTCCATTGAACAAAAAAAAAAAAAAGCATTTCATTGTAACACACTGATCACTACATTATAACAATAGGATTATTACAGACAAATCCACCCCCACCCCCCATCCAGCTCTTCCATTGAAGAGACAACAAATAAAAGCCCTTTACATACAGGAAGTTCTGAAGTGCCTTTTGTACTGACATTTAGAAATGTAGGTACAAAAAGAATGCAGAAACTGCAATTTCCAGTCATGCCCCCTAATACTTTGTGCCTGGGGCAACTGACACTTTCACCCCATCCTTGTTTGCTATGCTACTGGTTTCTCACCTTCATCCAGAAATGTCTATGTAGGGAAAAAAAAAGAAGTTATGTCTTACCATAATGTTCCATCTGTGTTGTAGATCTTTATTCATTCATTACTGATAGGACTTCGGTTCCGTCCTCAGAACCAACATGGCCGTTACCAAACTTGTGCCAGCCAAAAACTCTCAGCTAAGACCTACCCATAATGTCCCTCTCATAGTCTCTTCAGATCGAGTTTGCTCGCCCTTATATTATAGAGGTAGTAAAAGAGACAGTAGGAGGCTCTGTCTGAGCAAATACCTTAACTAGGAAATCCTAAAGTCCACCAAGAGTCCAGGCAGGGGGGGGGAGATGGGTGGGAAGTAATGAATGAATAAAGATTTACAACACAGATGGAATGTTGTGGTAAGACATAACTTCTTTATCTGATGTTGTAAATCTTTATTCAATCCTTACTGATAGGACCGAGTCCCCAGCTACTTGAGTCCTGGGTGGCGCTAAGGAAGGATTTTCCTGAGCACCATAGAACCAAAAGATGCTCATCCCCTGGAGGTCAAATCCAATTTGTAATGAGTGATAAAGGTATGAGGTCTTGCCCAAGTGGCCACTGCACAGATATCATCCATAGAGGCTCTGGAATGAAAAGCCACAGAAGTAGCCATCGATCTAGTCAAATGAGCCTTCACTGGAAGGTAAAAACAGTTTATTCTGATAGATAAAGGTAATGCCGTTTCTAAGACAGGAAGATAGAGTCACTCTGGAGACAGGTTTACCCAGTCTGGGTCCCGCAAAGGCCACAAACAATTGATCCATTTTTCTGAAAGATTTACTTCTGTCCAAGTAAAAGCGAAGTTGCCTATGAACATCAAGGGTATGCAAAAGATATTCCCCTCTGTTTGAATGTTGAGGGAAGAAAACCGGCAGGTCAATAGATTGGTTAATTGAAAACCCAGAAATGACCTTGGGCAAGAAGGATTGGTCAGTACATAGGAACACACTCTTTCCCTGTGGAAAATCAAGTAAGGTCTCATGACATTCAAGGCCTGCAACTCAGATACGCTACTCGCTGAGGTAAGGGGTAGTAGAAGTAGAGTCTTCCAAGACAAAAATTTTATATCACATGAATTAGAAGGTTGAAAAGGAGGGCATGTTAATGACTGAAGCACCAAAGTCAAGTCCCAAGGCTCTATTGGGGGGCTTGACAGGAGGTTTTGCACAGACGGTGCGACATAACAGAAGAATTATCAAATCCATTGTGAAAATTTTCAGTAGCTGCTAAATGTACAGTGATTGTCAGTGCTGAAGCTCCTGCATGTAGAAGGGTAGTCAGGTATTGTAGGATCTTCTGAATAGGCGTAGAGAAAAGGTCTATGTCATGATCTTTGGCCCATTTAGAGAACCTAGCCCACTTACTAGAATACATTTTTCTGGTGGAAGGTTTGTGTGAAGCCAGAAGAATCTCACAGACAAGAGATGAAATATCAGGTAGCCTGGCAATCATTGGAAGTTGAGAAACCAAGCTGTGAGTTTGAGGCTGCGGAGATTGGGGTGAATCAGTCCCTGATGAGATAGCAGACCTTGGGATTGATCTAGGTTCCACGGACTGTGAATCAGATGAGGTCATAGGAAAGGGAACCAGACTTGACGGGGCCAATAAGGGGCAATGAGGATCACTTTGCTTCTCAACCTTTGAGCTTTCTGGAGGAATTTTGGGATGAGGGGAAACGGGGGAAAGGCATACTGCAGACTCAAGGGCCAATCATGCATCAGAGAATCCCTCTGTGACTCCCCCTGAGGGGGGATCAGGGCAAAATAGCTTCTGCATTTGTTGTTTAGAGGGGAGGCAAACAGGTCACAGCAAGGCCTGCCCCAATGGCGGAAGATTTGATCCACTATTATAGGACTGAGTTACCACTCATGAGGCATCAGGATGATCCTGCTAAGATTGTCCGCAATAAGGTTGGAACTCACGGGAATGTGCGTTGTTATAAGAAAGCGGTTGGAAGCTATCACCTAGTGCCAAATTCTCATGGCTTCCCGGCACAGGGGGTAAGACCTGATTCCACCTTGGTTGTTGATATACCAGATGACTGACATGTTGTCCGATTGAATTGCAATGGTCGTGGAAGGGAGGGATGTATGGAACGCTTGCAATGCTAAGAGAACTGCCCTCACTTCCAGGACATTTATGTGCAAATTGGCCTCCATGGCGGACCAGGTGCCTTGAACTGTCTTTCTCCTGGAAATGGCCCCCCCTCACCCTAGCAGGGAAGTGTCCGTGGTCACCGTGGCCTTGGGCTGGGGAAGCCAGAATGGTCGACACCAAAGATTTGATTCTGGCTTCATCCACCAAAGCATTTCTTTCTTGCAAAGATTTGTAAGGCGTATCAAGTGGTCGAGAGGATAGGTTAAGATCAACCATTGTGAAGAAAGGAGCCACAGTACTAGTCTCATGTGCAACCTTGCCAGTGGAACTAAGGTAATGGTTGCTGCCATAGAACCCAGTAGTTGTATTGCAAGGCATGCTGGTACAAAAGTCTGTTGGAGGAGGACTTGAATCTGTTATTTTATTTTGAGAGCCTGTGAGGAGGAAAGGAAGCTTGACAGGATGTTGTGTTGAAGATCACTCCAATAAATTACAATGTTTTTGTTGGTGACATTTGAGATTTTTCCTTGTTGATCATAATACCTAAGCAAAGAGCAAGGCCTTGAGTGTAAGAGAGGCTGTGGATGAGAAGATTCCTGGTCGTGGTGGTAAGGAGCCAGTCATCTAGATACGGAAACACCTGGAATCCTTGTAGTTGAAAATGAGCTACTACAACTGTCATACATTTGGTGAACACTCTGAGGGCTGTCGAGAGACTGAATGGCAGTACCCTGAACTTGTAGTGATTGGCTCCCAGCAGAAAGTGAGAAATATCCGGGAGCGCTTGTCCATCTTTATGTGGTAATATGTGTCCTGGAGATTTATAGAGCACATCCAATTATCCTTCCCTATAAAGGGGAGGATGGACTGTGCCATGACTTTCCGGAATTTTTGAGGTTTTATGAATTTGTTCAGTAAGCTGAGATCCAGGATTGGTCTCCAGTCCCCTGTGTTTTCCGGCACTAAAAAGAACCTCGCGTAAAAAACGGATCCTCTCTGATCTGGTGGGACTGGCTGGATGACTCTTTTTCTTAGCAGCTTTTTGATTTCTAATGCTGCTACCTCCCTCTGACTGGGTGGAACATCGGGGATTTGTTTGACGGGTCTGGGAGTAAGATCAAATGGGATATGGTAGCCTCTGGATATTATTCTCTGCACCCATGCATCGGTAGTGATAAGTTGCCAGGCTTGTAGGTGCAGGGAAAATCGACCCCTGACTGCTTCCAGAGGAAAGCAATCGGGCCACTGCTTAGGAGCATTGGTAGGGTCAGCCAGAGAAGGAATTTCTAGTGCCCTGGTTGTGCGGACCCCCTCTGCCCTGAAAGGGGCATCTTCCAGATGAGTTGCCCCCACTGCCCCAGGGGGATTGCTTACCCCAAGTGTCACGAAAAGATCCTTGGGACTTCTTGAACCACAATTCTCTTCTCCTCTGGTTCCTGGAATAGGATCTCTGGGGGGAGGAAAAACGTATGCCCACAGCAGACAAGGTCTTTCCATCTTTATCACTTCGTGATAGTGTGTCTCTTACTTTGGGACCAAAAAGGGAAGATTCGTCAACAGGCACATTAACAAAGGAAGATTTAAAGGGGTATGTGAAATCACACAAATGCATCCAAGCATGCCGTCTCATGACTATGCCTGATGCAGCTGCTCGAGCTGCCCCCTTGGTGGTGTGAGATATCAAGCGCATTGAGGAGTTCTAGATAGATTCCAGGGTAGCCAGCTGTGAGGTGACAGTGTCACGCACCTCATCAGGCAGTCCCCCCGCCAAAGAGGTAGACATTTCAGAAATTAGGTCTCTTGGGAGGTGAGTGAAGTGTGCCATATAGTTCAGTGATCGAATGGCAAAGGTCACTGAAGTATAGGTCTGCTTCCCCAGTCTGTCCATAGCCCGAGACTTCCTGTTCGGGGGATGAACAGTGGAACTATCTTCTGCCAGGTCCCTCTTGGTGGTCGCCACCATGACCATGGAATCAACTACCAACTGCTTGGACCAATTGGGCTGGTCTTCAGGGATGGATAAAATTTTTTCTGGCCTCCGGGGGACAGTTTCTACATTATCCAGGGCCTTCTAGGCATGCTGCATGATCAGTTTTACAAGCTCATCTGCTGATGGGGTCACCCAGGAAGTAGATGGCCGAGCATGTAAGGCCTGCAAGAACACTGATTCCTCCAAGGGTTAGAAGACTTCCAGTCTCCCCTCTGCTTGAGGACCTCGAGAATGTCTCCAAATGAGATGTCTTCCCGTGGGGACCCTTCTCCCTCATCACAATCGGTGTCCTCAGTGATAGATTCCTCAAGGGAATCAAGGTGCTTCCTCTTCCACTATTTCGTCCGGGGTTGCTCCACAGTGGGATCTTCTGAGGAGGACTCCAGAGAAAGGGTTCCCTTCAAGGGAAGGTCTTTTGGCTCCCGTGCTTGGGATCCTAGAGTAGGGGGTTGGGACAGCTGCATGCTAGAGGGGGTTCTGGTGTCGATGCCATTGGTGCTGACTGCGTGTCTGTTGAGGCAAGGACCCTCTCCATCACCTGGAAAGCAGCCCTGCCCAAGGAGGGATGGGAGCCCGGAAACGAGTAGGACAACCTTGGAACTGGGGTCACACCCTGCCCTGAGGAGCCCGCCTCCAGGTGAGGAGCTCCGAGAGGACTGGTAGCTGTCAATGGAGCCGTGACCATAGATGGCGCCAGCGAAAAAATAGGCACCGAACTAGGAGCCATGGTGCCGACAGCCCAATCACTGTTCTGAGAGTGCATTGGTTCCAATGGAGCCAGTGCTCTGAGAGTGCACTGGTTCCAATGGAGCCATTGCACCAAGAGTAATCGGTGCCAACAGGGGAACCTCCACAGTTGGAGCTGAGACAGTATGCCCCGGGGTGGTCATCGGTACCAAAGTCTCCGGTGCCTGGAAAGAGGCCGGAGGAGGATATACTGGTGAGTATACCATGAAAGCTTCCGCTCCAAAGGGGAAGGAAGACCTAGCAGGGGTGGGCAGTCCTCAAGCTGCCAGAAGCTGGTCCACAACACTCACTACATCTAGTTCTGAAAGGCTCCTGGTGGATCTGTAGGAGGCTGCTGAAAGAGAGCCAGGTCTTTCAAGAAAGGGGCTAAAGTGGTGCCCCGAGAAAGGGTCATAAGTTGGAGAATATCTGGCTCTGGGAAGGTGTTCAACCTTTGGAACCAACGGGGTCATTGTCTGTGGAGCCATGTAAGCTATCAGCACAATGGCTGGGGATGGTGCCGATGTGGGTACGGTAGTCAAAGCCGGTGTCAAGACCAAGGACGGCACCAAGAAGGATGGTGCCAAAGCTGGTACCATAGTAAAAGTCAAAATTATACGCGTCACCAAGGGAGAAGACATAGAGCCTGGTGCCGAGGTTGTCTGCACCGAAGATGCCAGAGAAGCTCAGGTGTCGACTAGGTTCCGAAATGGATAGAGATGTAGGAACTGAGTGACTCCATTTCTCTTTGTGTTTTTTAGTCTTAGGAGGCAGTGAGACCTCCATCCCAGAGAGAGTCTCTGAAAACAAAGTTTTCATCAAATGCTTCAACATCAACTTGTTTTTACTCTCAGCCAAAGTGCGATTGCTAAAGCTGGAGCAGATATCACACAAAGCATTTATGTGGTCAACGTCCAAACAATAAACACACCAAGCGTGACCGTCTGAGTTGGGCATCTTACGCCCGCACTTATTGCACTGCTTAAACCCCAATTTGGAATTTTTCAGACATAATGACACACACCACATTAGTCCAAGCAACAAGGTAAACAGTAAAAAAAAAACAACAGCAGAGTTAAAGAGAAAAGAGTTTTTTTTTTTTATCCAGATAGAAAGAAAAAGAAAAGTACCAACAATGGTACTTAGAAATACCACAAGTGGTAGGAAAGAGGGCCTACCTAAGGTAGGAGAGAGGGACAGTACCAACGATGGTATAAAAAGAACTACCAAAGGTAGAGGTTAGGGAATAGAACAAGTAGAGGAGTCTATAGACGAAAGATGAAAATTAGCGAAAAACTGACTAAAAGGTAAGGTATTGATAGGAATTTACACAAAAACTCTACAGAGAGAAGGCTGGCACGTCTGACTAGGAACACGGCAAACAAGATCTGGAGAGACTATGAGAGGGGCATTAAATGTAGGTCTTAGCTGAGAGTTTTTGGCTGGCACGAGCTTGGTAGCAGCTGTGTTGCTTCCGAGGATGGAACCGAAGTCCTATCAGTAAGGAATGAATAACGATTTACAACATCAGATCATGCATTTGTGATGTACTACCTACAACAAAGTTACAGTGCAGTAACTACTGTCTTCTGAAGGTTTTCCATATACTTTCTTTCTCTGTTGATTCATCATCATCATCATCATCAACTTCCTTTTTCCCATTTTCTACATTGGGGTTGGGTTGTCAGGTCATCTGTCGCTATCTCTCTCAATTCAATGCCATTCTCCTACCTTCTTTGACAGTCTTCTCTCACACAGTCAGTCTGTCTCCTTGCTGGATGCCCTCATTTCCACTTGCCTACTTCCTTTCTATCCCAAATTAACTTCACAAACGAAACAAATTGGAGGAAAACCAGCCTAGAAAACTCCAAAACAAGTCCAAGAAATGAAAAGCCACAATTCCAGCTGTGGACAGACTCCAACTCCAGAAAGGAAGTCACACACAAATAACTTTAAACAGCTTTTGTGGTGTTTTAAAATTATCTATGTGTGGTTTCCTTTCTAGAGTTGGAGTCTGCCCACAGCTGGAATTGTGTTTTTCATTTTGTTCCAAATTGACTTCACTAGATTGTCTTTTGCTTTCATGCACCCAAACCCTCATAATCTCTTCTTTTTGACCGACTCAGCAGTTGGAACTACTTAGGACTCTGCTCTCATGTCCTCATTTCTTCATGTGTCCCACAGTGTGCACCTTACCAATCATCTCAGGCAATACATCTTCCTCACCTCTGGCTTCCTCAATTCCTCTGCCATAACTGGCCAGGTTTCTGTACACTGCAGTAGTACTGGTCACACTGACCTCTGCTGAAGTTGAGCTGAAACCAGGGAATCACACTTGATGCCTCTCTTAGGAGTATGCATAGTCTTATTTAGTCATTGCATGATTCATGAAACCTGGCATTTGGCTCATCTAAACATTTAATATCTCACTACTTCAAATTCCCACACAGTACATCTAAATTCCTTAACGTAACAGTGGGGTCATGACTGTTAGCCATGTGTTCAATGGAGTGAATCACCACAACTTCACTATATTTGGTTTGCCACAGTAGATCCACACGCACATACACTGCCAGTAAATACAGTGGAAGTCTGGGGAGCATGCACTGTGGAAATCACACAAGTAGGTATTTTTTCCAGGTTTGTAATCAAATACTTATTCCATGATGAATTTACCTAGACAAAGCTTATTTTATTAGGTGAGCAACTTGTGAACCTACAAAAATATAGCTACATAAAAAATACTAAAAATCAAATGCTAAACTTAACATTATTAGAATTTTTAAATGTGGATATTACTGAAACAACAAATTCAGTGTGTGTACATCAGCTTATACACAGTTCAATGACCTTCTTGGGTTTTTTCTTTCTTATTCACTCCTGACCAATGGCTTTGTCATGTCATCATTATAGGCCAATCATAGAATGCTGATGAAATGTTTATGTAGCAGGAAAAGACTTTCACAGGCATTATGAATCTTCTCTACTTCACTAAACACATATAGGTGCATGGCTATAGACTTTCATCTTAAGACATTTCCTGTCATAGGTGAGTCTGCTGAACAGGCTTATAAGCTGTTTCTGTAAAGTTAAAATGCTATTGATGCCATATTGAGAAAGGTGGCATGCCTTAAACAAGATAATATACTGGGACATCATTGACAAATTATGTCAGTGCTGCAGTGTCTATTGTATTGTTACATTTTTCACACATGCGCTGTGTTAAAGTGCATGGATTGATGACATCACTGTATGTTTAACTGGAGTCTTCAGTAGGATTAATTACGTAACTCAGCCACTTCAGACATCAGCTTATGCTTATGGCTTTCAGTTCTTTTCCCATCCCATTCTCATTTATACAAGTACTACAAACAAAATCCAAAGGATGTTTCATTTGTTCCTCTGCGTACAGTGGCCAGAGCAATGTGGTGTACACATTAAAGTTAGCTGCATTTTGTCGCCTTCATTCTGCAAGTCTGTGATATGCACCGTTAGTATGTGTTTCACTGTCATCTGTTTTTTGCATGTGAGTGCATTGCCTTTCACATTAGTCCCTTATGGGTTGTATATTGGCACCCCACTGTTATACTTGGATGAGTGTTTCATAATCATTACATTGTAGTTCATGTAAAATAGTCAGACTCAGATTATGTTTTACCTTCATATTTTCAATGTGTTTGTACTTTTCTCTTTCCTGCCCTCTTTCTCACCATCTTTCCATTATATTCATTTATCTATATTTATTATTATTTTATCTCCATTTGTCTTGCATTTATATATAGAAGTGTCCAGAGAAGCACCCCATGCCACCTTTCAGGCCTGACACCCCACCACTGGGGTGGGCACTACCCCACAGCCATTACTGTCCTGAGCTGCCAGTGTCACCTCCACACTGCCATTGGCCCTGCTGATGAAGGTGTTGCCCTAGCACTTGCAAGAAGCAGTGAAAGTGGAGGTGACACATATTCCCCCTAGTGGCAGCTTGAGGAAGTATAGGGGGGGGCTTTATTCAAAAGAACATAGATGCCCAAATTGGCTGGCTAGAGGCGGTCTCTTCTGGTGACTTGTGGAAGCTCATCTCTGTCACACACTGATATAAACACCAGAGACTGGACGTAATGGTGAGGGAGCCCAGGGTTCGGAATAAGCACCAATGGGTTGCGGTTGACCGAGACTACAGATTCACATCTTATTCTATCCCTCATCCCAGTGTTCCCATCTCTTTTGTGTCTATGCCCAACTCTGTTTACTCTGTTTTCATCAGCATTGTCTGTGTGTCTGATACCTCCCTACCACTGACTTCTCCATCCTTGATTATGTCAACACCTCACTTGTCTGTCTTGTTTGTCTTCTGTGTTTGTTTAAGCTACTGCTTAACCTACAGACCTTCCTCTTTTTTCCTTACTACCATCCCTGACTTGCATTCTCTTCAATATATATATATATATATATATATATATATATATTTATATATACGTATATATATATATATATATATATATATATATATACATATATATATATATATATATAATATATATATATATGTGTGTGTGTGTGTATATATATATATATATATATATATTTATATATATATATATATATATATATATATATATATATATATATATATAAATGTTTTACAGAAACTACAGACACTAGATCCTACCCAGTTCGGCTTTGTCAAGGGCAGATCCTGCCTTTTGAACCTGGTTCACTTCTTCGAAACAGTCACCAAAGCCATAGATGAAGGGAAGGTAGTCCACACAGCCTATCTGGACCTTGCAAAGACATTTGACACAATACCCCACTCGGGCATCATATATAAGCTATCCAGCTTAAATATAAACCCCTATGTCACAAGATGGGTCACAAACTGGCTCAAAGACAGAACCCACAGAGTGAGAGTTGCTGGAGCCATGTCAG
The DNA here is from genome assembly GCF_019279795.1 of Protopterus annectens. Lineage (NCBI taxonomy): Eukaryota > Metazoa > Chordata > Ceratodontiformes > Protopteridae > Protopterus > Protopterus annectens. The sequence continues at coordinate 1,121,262,978 of NC_056746.1, forward strand.
ACTCAAAACCGGTCACAAGTGGCATCCCACAGGGTTCTGTCCTGGGGCCACTCTTGTTCGGTATATACTTTTCCGAGGTACAGGCAAATGTGGGAGGACTATGGCTCACCAAGTTCGCAGACGACTGCAAACTGGGTGCCATAATCAACTCTCCAGCTGACACAAACATTGTTCAAAAAGGTCTCACAGAGACAGATAACTGGTGCCAGCGCCATGGTTTAAAGCTAAATGCCAAAAAATGTATAGTCATACCCTTTGGCAAAAACAATGTGCCCACAAATTACCACATAGGCGGAAACCCATTAAGTACAGAGAAAGTTATTAGGGACCTGGGGACCCAAGTTGATAGCAATCTCTCCTTTGAAAACCACATTGCCAAAGTGGTTAGAAAGACCTTCTACATAGCCCACCTCATCATGAAGGGTTTCACATCTAGATCAAGAGAGGTAATCATGCCCCTTTATTCATCCCTCATCAGGCCCATCATAGAATACAATGCCCCTTTTGGGATGTACCTTACCCGACACCTGCAGCAATTAGAAAGACCCCAAAAGTATCTCACCAAGAGGATCAAGGGTCTCAAACAGATGCCATATGCTGCTCGGTTAAAAACTCCAGCTCTACTCAGTTGCATACCACCTACTTTGAGGCGATCTATGCCTGACATACAAAGCTATGTCAAATCCAGAATTAATGGACATGCTCCACCTCAGTAAATCTAAATCCTTTAGAGCCACACGCTCGAGGGACTTGAACCTCAGCACAGAAATAAATAAAACTTGCTGGAGGGACAGGTTCATAACCCAGAGGCTCCTTCGCTCTGGAATAGAATTCCAGTTCATGTGAGGCAGAGCACCTCACTGAATCTCTTCAAGAAGAATCTCGATAGGTGGATGGGGGATCGTAGGTTTGTCCCAGGGATTACTCCCGTGTCACTATTAGACAGAGGCACAGTAAACTAAACCTTAAAAAGGGCACAGTATACTCAAATCAAGGGGTGGCGTAAGCCATACAGAATCGGGCTAGGCTTATAATTGCCCCAGGGCAGATAGCCTAGTATGAACCTATGAACCTATATATATATATATATATATATATATATATATATATACATACACACATAGTGTGTGGATGTACTCGTTATCATCAAAACTCCCAAACATCAGCGTTACTAATTTTGACATACTTACATCAACAATCCTTGACACGCTACTGTGTATGCTTTGAGGCTAATCCTTGGAACATGCAAAAAAGAAGACAGTGTTTTTTTTGCAAGGAGAAGCCGGCCTCCCCTTAGTCAACCCCCAACACTCCCTGCTAGTCATATATAGTAACCCTGAGACTGCATAATCCTCAGTGAAAGGGCATATTCAGCTACCACAGGAACTGTCTGTCTCACACATCTATTGACTATCCATATTGTCAAGCAAAGTGTGTCGACAATACAGAGGTCGATTTAAGATTAAATCAACTAATGCTAGGTAACCCATCCATAATATATATCTATATCTATATTTGTATCTCTTTCTCTCTCTCTCTCTCTCTCTCTATATATATATATATATATATATATAAATGGATACCTGAGCAAAAAAATTCCCTCTTTCTCCACCTCCATCTTGCACATTCTATAATTGTTTACCATATTTTTTTGCCCCCTGCTGCTTCTACCTTTGTACCACTTTTCTAACTTTTCATTTCCAACCTTTAATTTGGTCAAAAACTACATCAGCACAGATGCTTCATGGTCCCTTAAGTCTGACACATATATTTTCCTTCCTGACACTACTGTGTGTGCAAAATTGAGCAAGTTATCACCTCATCTGCTCATACTAGTCAGCAATGGAAGATCAAAATGGGACGTCCATCTCTTTAGAGTGCTAAAGCTTAAGTTACCTCTTATTTCACATCTTCATGTCAGCTTAGTGCACAGTGCAATATCTAAAAGTATTAGCCCATTTCTTACATCTTACTTTTAAAATCTACAACATTTGGGACAAGAATACTGTTCACTGGAGAGTGTTCTTTGTATTTTGTGTATTCGTCCATAATTACATAACCCTCTACTGCTCTTACTTTATTTGTATAATTACATAAGCACTGGATAAGATGGAAGGTCTGCCTGCTAGTTTCTCCCTTGTTGCCATGCTTTTAGCAATAGGTGTCATATGACAGTGTACTAACTAACTTATGCTCACAGGTAATGACCTTGTTCTCAGCACCAAGATGGCCTGATGGACCTGATGAATGCAGAGAGGAGCAGATGGCAGCTGTCAGCTGATCATCATACATCATCATTCAACATTGTCAATTCCCTTTTTCCCATTTTCTGTATGGGGTTGGAGCATTGTAACATCTGTTGCCATCTCTCTCTATTTAGTGTCACTGTTTCAGGTATTCTCTTACACAGTCCATCCACTTCTTTGCTGGACACCTTTGTTTCCTCTTGCCTTCTTCCTGTTTGCACCAAATCTTCTTCACCAGAGTGTCTTCTGATATTCTGCACATGTGCCCAAACCAACCATAATCTGTTCTCTGTGAGCTTTTCTGCAATTGCAGCTACTTTGGCACCTGCTCTTCTTTAGTTATTTATTTATTTATTTGATATTTGTGACCAGGATAGTCCGACTGAACTTACTGCCCTTTTTCAGTGGAGGTCCGGGGAGGGAAGCTCTACATTACAAAATTATAAAACAGAAATTATACAACAAGCAACACAATTATACAACAAATATAAACATGTCAGAGTACAATAGGATTATGCAACGACTATTACAAAATACAAGTAGGGAGTAACAGTTATGTAGAGATTTGCAAAACAAGTATAGATGCTTTAGTAATTGAGACCATGTAATAGTAAGTATCAGGTAGTAAGATTTTTATACTGTCATCAGTGGACAACTGAGCCAAATTAAAGGCAGTTAGACTTATGTGTTCTCATTCCTTTGTTTATCCTATAGTGTTCATCCTAGAACCCATCTCAGGCACTTTGCCTCCATCACCTCTAGCTGCCTTTACTGACCGGGTTTGTGTACCATACAGTAATACTGGTCAGTCCACTGTGTTGTACACCTTACATTTTAGCTTCTTTGGCATTCTTCTGTCATACACTACTCCTCACACTCTGTACCGGTTGGCTGCACCCCTTCTGATTCTAGCTTTGACCTCCTCATTCAGACTACCCTTGTCCTCTAACACCCCTCCCAGATAACTGAAGCTGTTAACTTCCACCTATTTCCTCCTCTTCTTGGGGTGTTAGTGCCCTGAGTAACACCTTTAACTGTTGCACTTTCTCTTCAGTCAACTTCAAGGTCTTCAGCCTGGTGTCTGTTGATCTTAGAGCCTTCTCTGACCACTGCTTGCACCTGATCATGGCAACCAGTGGTTTATGGTGTGGGCTGGCTGTTTCACCGGGGATGACTTTGCAGTCACAGATTCTAGCCCAGTGCTCCTTCCATACTAGGAGGAAGTCTACCTGAGTTGCTTGTTGACCACTCTTGTATGTGATGTTGTGACTCTCTCTCTTTTTCTGAACCATGTGTTGGCTACTATGATGCCATTTGTGAGAAAGAAGTCTAGAATGGCCTCTCATTCTTTATTCCTGTTGTCTTCATATCCTGCCCTGTCTGTCCCAATATGTGCAACACCAGTTTATGTTGTCCTGCTTTATCTAGTAGGTCCTGAAACTGCTGTCTGAATGCACTCTTTTCTTCACTGTCACAACCTTGTGTGGGGCAAAGGTTGAGATTATGAATACTGCTCTATCATTTCACTGAAGTCTGATTGCCATGAATCTGTCACAAATTTTGATGACATCTCTCACTCTCTTTTGAAGCCTGTCCCTCACCACAATTCCCACATGATTTGTGACCAGTTTTCCTCCTGCGTAGTAGACTCTGGATCCCAAGCCAAGTGGCTTTGCTGCACTGCCCTTCCATCTGGTCTCCATAGGATGTCCAGCCTACTCTTTACCATCATGTCATCAACTTCCAAGCTGCATCTGTTTAGTGAACCTACATTGAGAATTCTTAGTTCATGTTTGGCAGGTTATTTAGTCTTATGCTGGGCTTTCAATTAACAGAGCTATCCCAGGCTACCAAAGTTGGGCAAATGGACACCAGATGGCCAGTATCTTATTGACTCAGGGCTGTTGGGCTTTATGGCAGACACACAATGGCCAATAGGAGCACATACACCCCTCCTACCATTAGTATGGTCCCTGGTGTAGGCCAGGTCTTCAACCTACTTATCACCTGCAAATACCCATGCCTCATGCTCATTTTGGTGACATTAATCAACATGACCAAATCACCTAGAGCCATATTTTTATACTGTGTAATGGGTATCCCTGCACAGTGCACATCTGTGATTAATTTTCTCTAGTCATAGGATACTGTGCACTACAGTAGATGCCCAAAGCAACTGGTTTATACAACTCTTTCCCCATAGGGCACCATGTAGAGTCTGTGCTGTTGCCCACAGCACCGTTATTTTTTTTTTTGTGATTTTGAGATGGAAACACTCAGCATGTTTTTTGGAGGTGGAAGGAACCCCACAGAGACACAAGGAGAACATGCAAACTCCAAATAGGCATTGATTGGTGTTCAGCATCGAACCTTGTACCTTGTGCACAGGAGGCAAAGACCTTAATCACTGTGGTCTCCAGGCATTGCCTGGCCGGTTCCTTATTAAGTCTGTTCAGTCTCAGCCTCTCCACTGGATTAATGCCATAAGTATGGAGAACTGTTGTAGTCCTACCACTGCACAAAGGGGCGCTCATAACTAATTCAAGCAGCTATAGAATTATCATTGTCACCAGCATTATCTGTAAGACAATGGAGCATTTCATTATGGACCTCATAAATAAGGGCATAGGCTGTCTTCAAACGCTGGACCCTAACCTGTTTGGGTCTGTTATAGGTAGATCCTGCCTCTTAAACCTGATGGACTTTTTTTGAACAAGTCACTAAGGTAAATTGATTCACATGGCATACCTGAACTTGGCCAAAACCTTTGATAACATTCCACACTTGTGCATCATTGAGAAGCTAATCCACTTAAATGTAACCCCCCTTTGTTATCCATTGGATAGCAAACTGTCTCACCAATAGAACCAATCTGTTTGGGTGGAATTCACAATCTCAATTAAAAGAGTAGTTACTAGCAGTTTCCCCAGGAATCGCTCCTGGAACCACTCCACTTCGATATCTACTTCTACGATGCTAAAGGAGATACCAAAGTCCTGTTGCTGACAATGATTGTGGATGATTGCAAACTTGGAGCTGTCATAAATAAATAAAAAAAATAAATAAAAAAAAAGAACAGCAGTTGTCGTAGAAGAATCTTTTACTACCACTAAAAGATCTGGTACCTCGGCCTTTTGCCTTCAAGGCTACATTACATAAAATTCATCCACTTTTTATATACCAGGTGAACCCCCATCGATTAACTAATTAAATTGAACTATAAATATTTAAAGTGCATTGTTACATTTAAAGTGCATTGCTACATTTAAACTGCATTGCAACATTTCAACATTTGAAGTGGATTACTACATTTAAAGTGCATCACTGTGATATTAAACAAATATTAAACAAAAATGCACTTATATAATTCTTATATATTGCAAAATTAGCAAAATTGCAAAAGCTTATAAAAATCACAAAATGTCAGTGGCACAGAACATTTTATAACAAGTAAAACCTAGACCAAATTCACTTCCAAATTAAGTCCCCTAGGGGTTAAAGTACCATAATTCAAAATCAACTTGCTTTCAGGTACATTTAACCTTTGTTTCAGCTCACCCCCTCTCACATCAAAGGGACTGGCAGGAATACTAAACAAAATGTGTTAACATCACCCCCCCATGTGTACTACAAAAATGCTCACTTACTGAACTTCTGTAATTCCTGTTGCGAATATCACCTAGATGTTCCAATATTCTGATTTTAACTGCTCTCTTGTTTTGACCTATGATGAATGAATTTTATGTAATGTATCCTTGAAGGGGAAAGTGTGAGGTACCAGATATTTTGGTGCTAGCAAAAGGATTTTTCTACAACTAGTGCAGTTCGTTTTTATTTGTTTTTTGTTGCTCAGTGTTTTTCAAGCTGTGATAAGTACCAGATGACATATGAATTTTCCAGGATTGTGTAACTCATGTTAGCAACTGGAGCTTGGACTGCAGCTTCAAACTAAATGCCAAATAATACAGCATTGTGTCCTTTGGAAAACATAAACACTTCTGTTCCTATCACATAGATGATACCTTCGAAAAAACTGACTTGGTCATTAGGGGCCTGGGCACTTTCACTGACAGTTAGTTGTCATTGACTGCCATATAACAAATGTTGCAAGGAAACCCTTTATATAACCTGACTAATCAGCAGTGGCCTATTGTCTAGATCCAAGAAAGTCATTGTGCCCCTGTGCTCCTCCCTTATCAGATCAATAATAGAATGTTATGCCCACCTTTGGTACGTACTCGACTAGGCATAGACGCCATCTTGAGAGACCACAGTGTTTCCTTACCAGAAAAAAAAAATCAAGGGCATGTCGTCCTTGAGTTACCCCGAATGCCTTAAATCTCGCTCACTGTTTTCCATTTCCAACCAACTATTGAGAGCAGATCTCTTCCTTGACTACAGAACCTCAAAAAATCCAGTCTTGTATAACCGCTTACATATCACCAAAAGTATTGCTACCCTAAACATCCATTCAAGAGAACTAAACTCCCACTGAAACATAAATAGGGCCTGTTGGTGGAGTAGATATCTTTCTCAGATAATATCTTTTTTGTGGAACAGGCTCCACTTAGTCATAAAGCAGAGTAGTGCCATGCCCCTTTATAAGTGTAACCTGGATGGGCAATCATAAGTGCACTCCTGGTCTTGCCTGGTGTCTAGCCCAAATAGAAAGGGGCAAAAACTAAGATGTGGTCGAGTATTAATTCATGTTTTGGTAAAATAGTGAGATTCTTGGCTAGGCTAAAAATGTCCCACAAGATCAACAACGTAGTTTGAACCTGTAAAACTAAGGTACACGTGTTAACCCCATGAATAAGTATCATAACACTTAAAACACTCATTGTATAGCAATTCCTTCACAGTGTCAGTGACAGCCAAGTGCATTCACTGATTTAAACACAGGTAGCCTCCTTAAATTGTACTCAAACACACACAGACACACACACACACACACACACACACACACACACACACACACACACATATATGTATGGGTGTACTGCAACACTGATGGTTCGTTAGTCAACTCCATTTGGTTGACAGGTGAAGATGGTCAATGTATGGTTGATCAACAATCCCCAGTTAGGGGAATATTCCCCTTCCCCAGGGTAGCATAATAGAGTCATCTGCAGGACAGTTAGTATCTATAATTAGCAGGTGGTGTGGGTGAGACAGGGGTGTTTGCCCCTGCAAAAACACTTCTTTTTGGTCTAGCCTGCAACAGGATAATCCTTGGAGCATGCAGAGTACATGTTTTAGTTACACTTTTCACTGATATCTACCAACCTGATTGTTGACATTGTGAGATGTAATGGTGTAATGGAGTTCACCTCTCTCTCTCTCTCTCTCTCTTTATATATATATATATATATATATATATATATATATATGTGTGTGTGTGTGTGTGTGTGTGTGTGTGTGTGTATAAATATTATAAAGTAAATGAGTTAAACTAATACAAAGATTCAGTATCATTAATTGTATGGCATATGCAACTTTCCATTCTGGGAAAATAAGAACATGTTCCTCTTTCTGACTATTTGCTATGATTTTTAATTGCACCTAGTGCAATTTTAAATGTTCAGTTATTGAGAGGTGAGTTATCCACTATTATTTTGAGTCAGCATATTTGTTTATTTAGCTCTGCTTATGAATTTAAGTTATTATAAGAATTATGATGCCACAGTGGAGAAAAATGATTTCAATTGTGATGCCTGTACATTTCTTTGTTTTAATCCAGACTATAGCACATTTGTAAAGCTGTATTTAAGCATCCCTTTTGACATATTTGCTTAAGAATTCTGGGCAAAACCAGAAATAATCGTATGGGATAATGACTCAAAATCAGGGATAATTTTTAAACATTATTCTAATTCACCTAGAAAGCTAATAGAATAGCATGTGTATTATCAACATTGTCTTGAGACCAGCTTGCATTTGGTGAATTGGTTAGTGAACAGATTTGTGTGCATCTTTTTCTCTCTAATCTGTTGGACATCAGTGGTGTAACTTAAGAACCCATCCCTTACCGTGGAAGATTACAAAAGCTTTTGCTATTTTTATTCTGATGAACTCTTATTTTTTTATTATTTTTTTTTTTTTTTGCTTTATAGAATATCAGACTTGTAGTATAATATGTGTTTCATCTGATATCAAAGTTCTTTTGTGGGAAGAACATGTCACATTAATTGTGTAACTGCACTGCATAAATAAGGTACGGTTGGGTATTTACTTTCCTGTTTCCTGCTATTGTCATTTACTCTAGTGATTGCTTTACATTTTTGAAACCTATTTATTCTCACAAAGCATGGTCCTTTTCTTGCCACAAAGCCTGGGTAGCATAATAGAGTCATCTGCAGGACAACTCTCTTAGGTCCCAAGAGTGTGCGTGCAGGGCTTAACCTGTGTGGCATTTGTGAAAGCATGAATCTGGGGTTTGAGGGACAGAAATGCATACTGCTTTACATTTTCCCCTCTGTTTTTGCTTTTTTCCTCCCAAGGTGTGCCCTGTTAAAAGGTGACCCAGGACAGAACTACTCAGTGTTGTGCTGGAAGGTTTTGAACCTTTTGTTGTGGCTGGTGTACTTCTAGTTTTCCTCTAGGAGAGAAGATCTGTGAGATGTTATGCTGCTACTTTGCTCTCAAATTGAATTCCTTGGCATCCAAGTCTCTGTTATAATTGGAGACCCGATCATAATCCTCTATCGTTTCTTTTCATGTAGCACACATTAGCATGATTATATTTTCCAATCCAGGTTGAGGAATTCATTGCAAATAGTTAGCATGTCTTTGCCACTTTTTTCATTTGAGTATGCTGAATGTGTCTGATGTATATTTAAGTATAACTATGTGTGTGTCTGTGCACACGCATGTGTGCTATTCTTCTTCACTAAAGAATGTGCTAACCTATAAATATTTTTTGCTTATATTTGGCCTTCAGGTGATGGTAATAGTAAATGGCACAGAGAAACAAGCAGTCGTGGATAGATATTTTAGGAAAATATGTTCTGAATATATGGATTTTGCAATTTCTTCAGTGAGGTAATATGCCCTCAAATCAATTTTTCTTTTAGTGAGTCACATATGTGCTGTTTTTGTATTTCCATTAATAATGTTGCATGCCAGGCAAACCACAAGGTGGGGCTTTAAGATGTGTCTATTTCTGACCATAGTCTTATTCTATAGTGCTGGTCAATTAATGAAGATGTCATCAAATAATGGAAAGTTCTTCGTTTCTTTAGTGATTTTTCAGTCTGGATTTTTCTTCAAATCACAAAATCATTTCAGTTTTCTAATTCTTTAAGAAAAAGCTGTTTAGCACAAAATTGCTACGTTACTTGCCTACGTAAACAGAAATGAGATTCTAATGATGCGGCTCCTTAGTCTTAAAAATGGGTAAATTGGCAGACTTAATGCCACAAAAGCATGCAATAATTGAGATTCTACTTAAAGAAGGTATTCCTGGATTAGAAGTCACCAAGAAGTTCGGAGTTAGTCAGCTGTCTGTCAGCCGAATTCAGAAGAAACTGAACACCAGTGAAGGGTTGTTGCCCAGATGTTCTGGCAGATATGGTTGCAGAAGGTTCACAACTCCTTGAGATGAATCGTATCTGATCACAGAGTGCCGTAAGAATCACAAGGCATCCAGTAGACAGCTGCAGGGAATGCTGGAACAACAGGGTGTAAGAGTGAGTTCCAGAATGTTTTGACGGAGACTACTGGATGCTAGGCTTTGAAACTACAGACCTCTGAAGAAGCAGAAATTATCCAATCAAATGAAGGCGAGATAACTGTGCTGGGCAAAAAAGTTTCAGAACTGGTCAGAAGATGATTGGAAATGGGATTCTTCTCAGTGATGAGACCATAATACAGTGTTCAGATCAGCAAGTACAGTATGTCAGACAACAATATGGAGAGCAGATGAGGGATGATTGCATCATTTAGTGCGTGAAGCATCCCTTTCAAGTGATGGTGTGGAGCGTTACGAGTGTCTTCGAAACAGGTCAGCTCTACATTGTACAGGGAAACATAAAGAAGGAACAGTACAGAACTGTATACTACAGCAATGTCTGCTCCCTCAGCTGTGGGCAAAGAAGAAGGGATTTACTGGAACAGGGGACTTCATCTTCATGCGCAATGGTCCGCCATGTCACAAAAGCCGAAAAGTGACAAGTTTCCTTGAGGTCAATGTATTGAAGTGTTACTGTGGCCAGGTAACAGCCCAGATATGAATCCAATAGAGAACTTGTGGGCTATTCTGAAGTCAGAGATGAAGAAAAAGCCCATAACAAGCATGCAGCAGCTGACTGAAAATCTAATTTCCCCTTGGGTGAGCGATGCTTCTGTGACTGAACATTGCCATGAACTTGTTTGTTCTATGCTTCAACGAGTTAAATCCTTGAAAATGGCCAAAGGGTCATTCACAAAATATTAGAACATTGTATTAGAACATTTTGTCATGTAACATGAATTATATTGTTTGTCATTTTGTATACCCGTATTGAATTATATGGCAAAACAACAATAAAAATAAAAATAAAAACGATTTCTGTTAATTTGGCCAACACTGTAATTCACTTAAAAAGTTAATAGAACAGTAGGATTACTAGGGTTTATGTTTTAGCACCTGTGTTTTTATTAATGACAAGGCAGTACTAATTTTCACATAAGTTAACATTCTAGTTAGAGAATTAGTAACCAGTTGCAGTTTTAATGGTATAAACATGTTCCCATTTTGCATTTTTCAGTTATATAGCTCTTTCTCTCTTTCCTTCTTTCTTTCTTTCATTTAGTTAGACCACAGTTTATATAGTGTGCTAACTGCACACAGCATCAGTACATACTAACCCTTTATCTAATTCTCTGGGTAGTTTCTGCCTTTCTCATCACTGCAAAATGGACTTTATTGCAAATTTATATTTTCTTTTAGCCAAAACATCTGTCTCTCAAAGATTACTTATTTAGACAGACAAATTTGTTTTCCTTCTTTGGATTTAATTAATCTGCCTAAACATTACTATTATTGTGGTTTATTTTCTCATTAATTGTTTGGTCAGCCTCTCTAAGATGTTATCTTATTTTCTAAATAAACATTAACTTTAATGTAATATGCAAAACTTTGATTTTTATAGCAGTGCGGGACTTGACTTTCTATAGTTTCAGGCTCAAAAAGTCTCACACACACGCATGCACTCACACACACACACACACACACACACACACACACACACACACACACACACACACACACACACACACAAAATGTCTCTTTTCCACACTGGCAGGTGTCTTTTTATAGACAGTGGGACACAAAGTATGTATTTCCCTTTCTAGACAAAAGTGGATATTTAAGCAGTGTATCTAACATTAGTGGTTTAATAACAACTGACGAAGGGCTGTTACCAGCCCAAAAGCTTGATTGTAAACCTGTATCGATCTATTTTAGAAGGTATTACATCACATCTGTGTTCCACTGTATTTGTGTTTTCAGAAAACGTGTGAGCCTTTGCATTTTCTAAAATGTGACTGTATCTCCCGGTAAGTAAAAAGCAGTAAATAAGTAATATGTAGTGTGCTATTGTCGGCTGGAACATTTATCAGTCGTGGACTGCTACAGACTGTGATGTATAGAAGCAGTGCAGGACTGTTGTGTATATGTAGGTTATGGTGTTGACCCTGAGGTGCAAGTGTAGCAGAAGATGCATAAATAGCTGGTGTATTACTGGAGTGAAATAACTGTGGGAATTCTTTTCAAAGCTGAAGCACTGTTTAGAAGGAAATGCATAACATCATTAACAAAGACATTGGGAACCTCCAAACACTTGACCTGACCCAGTTTGGCTTTGTTAAGGGCATATCATGCCTACTAAACCTGGTTGACTTCTTCGAGACAGTCACCAAGGCTATAGATGAGGGAAAGGTGTTTCACACAGCCTACCTTGACCTCACCAAGGCTTTTGACACCATTCCCCACTTGGGAATTATAGAAAAACTCACCAGCCTGAACATAAACCCCTACGTCACGAGATGGGTTGCCAACTGGCTTACAGACAGAACTCACATGGTAAGAATAGCGGGCTCCAGGTCTGACTCTAAACCAGTCACAAGTGGTGTCCCACAAGGCTCGGTCCTGAGACCCCTACTGTTTGGCATATACTTCTCAGAAGTACAGGCAAACACAGGAGAACTACGGCTAACCAAGTTTGCCGATGACTGCAAACTGGGAACCATAATTGACTCTCCGGTTGACACGGACATTCTCCAAAAAGGCCTTACTGAGACGGACACCTGATGTCAAAGTCATGGTCTCAAGCTAAATGCCAAAAAATGCATAGTCATTCCGTTTGGGAAAAACAAAACACCCATGAATTACCACATAGGTGGCAGCCCCTTTAATACAGAAGAGGTAATAAGGGATCTGGGGGTCCAGGTAGATAGTAATCTCTCCTTTGACAATCATATTGCAAAAGTAGTTAGGAAATCCTTCTATGTAGCCCATCTAATTACTAAAGGGTTCGCATCTAGAAATAAAGAGGTTATAGTTCCCCTCTACTCGTCACTCATCAGACCCATCGTAGAGTACAATGCCCCATTTGGGATGTACCTCAGAAGACACTTCCAACAGCTGGAAAGACCACAAAAGTACCTCACCAAGAGGATTACTGGCCTCAAACATATGTTCTATGCAGCCCGACTGGAAAAACTCCAGCTGTACTTAGTCGCATATCGCTTACTCAGAGGTGATCTCTGCCTGACTTACAAAGCCATGTCCAACTCAGAATTGATGGACATGCTCCACCTAAATAAATCCAAGTCACTGTGAGCCACTCGCTCTAGTGAGCTAAACCTCGCCACAATAATAAATAGACCATGCTGGAGGGATAGATTCCTATCACAGAGACTCCCCATGCTTTGGAACAAAATTCCTAACTACATTAGGCAGAGCCCCTCACTAACACTCTTCAAGAGAAACCTTGACGAGTAGATGGGTAACAGAAAATACACCCCTGGGATCACTTCATTGGCTGTTCTTGACAGAGGCTCAGTTAATTAATCAATGGGGCGGCGAAAGCCGACACACTCTGGCTAGGCTTATAAATGCTTTTGGGCAGATAGCCTAGTACCTACCTATGAACGTATGAACCTATAAGCCACATTGATTATTTTGCAAGACGTTTATGGATAATGACTGTTTAAATGACTGCTTATTGAGTAGGGGGTATATGTGCAGAGACATTTAATTTAGAAAATAGTGCATTTATAATGGGAGATCTTTAAAGAAAAGCTACATAGGCAGTGAGAAATCAATAATATGCATAAGCACAGCAGACAGTAAGAAACTGGAAAGTATGTACAGATAGTAGGAGGTCATTCTGCAGTAGATGCAAGGGAAATGAGATATCATTAATGAGAGGCTTGCAGTAAGAAGAAAGGGTCATCTAGTGAGAGGAGCACAGGAAGTGAAAGATCATTTAGACAGAATTTTGTGGACAGTGGGAAGTAATTTGTGACAACTGTTCAAGCACTGGTAGAATATTGTTTAGAGAAAGATGTATGGACTGGGATTTCTTATATGATAAGGGTACAGACACTGGAAAATCATTTAGTGAGAATATGCACAGGTTGTTGGCAGCTGTCAAGTAAGTAACAGCTATATAGCTAGTAGGAGATAATTTAGTGAAATGTGTATATAGGTGGTGGGAGGTCAGTGCATGACAGCTCTGTATGCAGAAAAAATCATTTGTGGAGAAATGTGTGAGCAGTCGATATAGTCATAGAGGAAATGCAGTCAGTGGAGAACAGTTAAATCTGTGGCATGTCTAAGAACATTCAAATATCAACATCATATGAACTGTTATTTTTTGCATGTTTTCCCTGTGTTCACATGGGTTACCTCTGAGTGCTACAGTTTCCTCCCACATTCAAAGACATGCAGTAGGTGGGTTGGACACTTTAAACTGGCCATAGGTGTGAATCTGCATGAGAGTGTGGGGTGTGGAAGAACTACTATGGTGTAACACCTTGTCCCTAGATGATTGTCACTGTTAAAGTGACACTCTGACCCCATGTGCAAAATGGGAAAAAAGGGGTGATGGATGGCTGGATGGATGGATGGATGGATGAACTATTAATTATCTGTGAGTGGGAGGGGCATAAGAACTGAGCATTACTGAGTAGGAGACATACAATCAAAAGAGAGCATAGGAGTGAGGGATGCGAGAGTGCTCAGGAGATGTTAGCTGAAAAAAGTACAGTAAACAAGGATTACTAAATTTGCAACAATGTATTTAATGTTTGCAGCTAAAAAGAAGTTAATGTCGATATAACTTTGTTTTTCAGATAAGTTCTGGCATTGCCGTCTCTCACTAAACCACAAAGTGCTGCACTATGGTGACCTGGAAGAGACCCCACAAGGGGAAGTGGCATTTGAAGCACTACAGGAGAAGAGTATGTATTCTTCAGTTTAACATTTTGTGTTGTGCTATACTGCCATGGACTGGAGGAGCGATAATACCATTCTAAAAAAGTCTGCTCTAAACTACCATCAATGAAATTCCTGAACAGCAGGAATGGCAAACAAACTAAAAACAAAAAAGTTGGAGAACACCAACATCTGCAAAGACTGTAAATACTACAAATACGATTAAGAAACATCTCTGTATTCAACGTGAAGCACTTTTCATATCGCTATTAGCGAGACTTCTTCAGACTAAAAAACATTTACACATAGTCAGTATTTAAAATAAGATGACAATTAGCAAATTACCCCAGCCACCAATCAGAACAAGAAACTGCTTATAATCACCTTTCTAGTAACTCTAATCCATTAATTATGAATTTATGCATATATATATATATATATATATATATATATATATATATATATATATATATATATATATATTTAAAGTTCACAATGCTCCCAGCACTAAAAAAATATGAAATCCATAGTCAGCGTGAAGTAAAAAGTGATTTACTGGACAACACAGCCCAAACAACACAAACCGGTGGCCGGTTTTGCTCGCAGCGTCATCAGTGTGCATTAAACAATAACAAAAAGCCGTACTGATATACGTATAGCACGTATTTTACATCCTCACCACTTAAAGGTATAGAGGCACTCTAAATGAGCATCACATGTATAATGGTGCATAGAGGTAAAAATAAAAAACTATACTTATATTTGAGAATGATAAACAACAAAAAACATTTACAAAAATATACCATTATATACATATGTATATATATACAATGATACATTTAAGCTGCATAACCCTAATATACTTGAAACCCAAATGCAAATAAATAACAAAACTACCAGTACATAATGCTGTCACCAACACTCATTACCAATGGTCATTTAATCCTGGCTTAAACAAAGCCCCCAGGTTAACTATCCAACTGCGTTCCTTCTGAGTTAACATACGATGTTTATGACTATCCCCTAGATTATATGCAGATATTTTATCCAATCCTATAAATATAAAGTGGGCTGATGGATGACTTAATTTATGTTTATAAAGGGCACTTCTAGTACGTTGACACTTGATATCACTGATATGTAAAGATATCCTTTGTTTAAGTGTACATGAAGTCTGTCCTACATAAAAGGCACCACATTGGCAAACCGCCATATATATTACCCAAGTACTATTACAGGTAATGCAACATCGAATATCGAATACTCTTTTCATATTCACAGATGTAAAGGACTTAGTTTTGGCCATAACCTTGCAATGTTTACAAGTACCACAAAAAGTACTACCCACTATACCCAGTGAACCAGTGCTCATATGATAATCCTTTTTAAAATTAGCAAAATATTGTCCCAAATTCTTACCCCTTCTGTAGCCAAAATGGCATACTCTATCAACACAATTAGTAAAGAACACATCGGACTCCAAAATGTGCCAATGTTTCATTAATATGTCTTTAACATAATGTGTGTTGGTTCCAAAAGTTGTTATAAATCTAATATACGGGCTATCGTCCTTGTGTTCACGATCCATCAATAATGTGCTCCTGTCCATAAAACTAGCGTGCCTATTAGCCTGTTGTACCTGATGTCTACGATAACCCATATTCTGGAATCTTAACTCTAAATCCTTAGCTTGCCGATCATATCGTACATTGGAGGAACATATCTTTCTGGTACGCTGAAATTGAGACCCTGGTATGTTTAGGATAGTGTGGCGGGGATGGCAACTACTGCCATGTAGCAAAGCATTCTTAGAGAAAGGCTTTCTGTATAAATCAGTATACAGAGACCCATCATCGGCCTTGCCCACCAAAACATCCAAGAACTCTACCTCCTGCAAATCAATATTCCCTGAAAACTTCAAATCAAAACTATTGGAATTCAAATATTCCACAAATAAATGCCAGTGATCTACAGATCCCCCCCACACTATCCAACAATCATCAAGGTAACGTCTCCACATAATTAAATGTTGCTTGAAATGAGTGGGTATGGAGTATATATATTGTACTTCAAAGTACCCCATAAAGAGGTCAGCATATGTGGGGGCAAAAGTAGCCCCCATAGCTGTTCCCTTGACCTGCAAATACCACTGATGTTTAAAGGTAAAAGCATTATGTTCCAACACAAGTTCAAGTACTTTAATCAGGAATTCCTGTTCTCCGGTAGAGTATATACCAGAAATAGTCATCCAATATTGTACTGCCTTAATACCCCCTACATGTGGAATAGACGTATAAAGCGATTGTACATCTAAAGTCCCTAAATACTGATCTCTTGTTACTTGGATATCGTCCATTAGAGCTAGGAACTGCTGTGTGTCCCTAATCCTAGCTGTTACATAAAACAATAATTTTTTTAGTTTATATTACAAAAATTCTGAGAGGGGCTCAATCAAAGACCCTCTTCCTGCTACTATTGGACGTCCTGGGGGATTAAGGAGACTTTTGTGTATCTTAGGCAGGATGTAGAAATACTGTAATATAGGATGGTCCACCTGTAATTGTTTGAACAACTGTGGAGTAATAAATTGTTGTTCACAACTTTGTTTAAGAAAGGCATCAATCAATTGTTTATGCTTCAAAGTAGGATCAGAGTCCAGAATCTGATAATATTCATCATTGGACAATTGTCTAATGGCTTCCGCCATATAATGTTTTTTATCCCAAATGACTACCGCCCCACCCTTATCAGCCCCAACAATAACTATATTAGTATTGTTTTTAAGTTTTATTAAGGCATCATTTTCATCCTTAGTCAAATTAAATTGTTTGTTGGAAAAAATATTTGACTGCTGTACATGCAAATCTTTTATTACCAACTGCTCAAACAACTTAATGGTCCATAAACTGTGACTTTCTGAATTTAAACCCCACAATATTACTTTCCTCTGTAACCTGTTCTTGATCTGAAAAGAAATATTTTAAATTCAACTTTCTACAGAAACTTTTTACATCATTGATAACATCATATTGTGAAACAAAAATATATATATACACACACACACACACACACACACACACACACACACACACACACACACACACACACACCATATCTACCAAAATCATATAAAAAATATTAAAAATGTTTAAAATGTTATTTATGAAAATAGAGTATATAGTAATTTGGGCTAATGAATTGTGGTTGTAGCAGCATCATAACAACATTTTTAAACATTTTTAATATTTTTTATATTATTTTGGTAGATATGGTGTGTATATATGCATAAATTCATGATTACTAGATTAGAGTTACTAGAAAGGGGATTGTAAGCAGTTTCTTGTTCTGATTGGTGGTTGGGGTAATTTACTAATTGTCAGCTTATTTTAAATACTGACTATGTGTAAATGTTTTTTAGTCTGAAGAAGTCTCGTGAATAGCGAGACGAAAATTTATTTATTTATTTATTTAACATTTGTTAACCGGGCTAGTCTGACTGGAGGCATCTCCATTTTCAGCAGAGGCCCGGGGAGAAAAGCTCCACAAGGTACAAACAGATTATAACATAAAAATGATAAGAACAAAGTTTGATTGGATGAACAAGTATAATGCAACAAATAGGATTAAATCCTGGTTTAGTAATACATATATATAACAATTTAGGTCATATAAGAAAGAAAAACATGATAAATAAGAAAAGAAAATAGGAAATACCAAATTAATTTTTTTTTTTTTTTATTCTAACATCAATATTTGTAGATTATAAGAAACAACATAATAGTGAGCAGGTAATGAGTAGAGGAAGACAGCAGGAAAGAGATTGCTGTGGTCATGGTTAGTCAGGATTGAGACATGGGCACAACCAGTGTTTTTTGAGGTGTATTTTAAGTTTTTGTTTAAAGAGAATAGGAGATGTGATGGAAGTGAGTTCAGTAGGAAGCTGATTCCAAGATTCCAAGAAAAGTGCTTCACGGTGAATAAAGAGGTGTTTCTTAATCGTATTTGCAGTATTTACAGTCTTTGCAGTTGCTGGTATTCTCCAGCTTTTTTGTTTTTAGTTTGTTTACCATCAATAAAATTACTGCCAGTGAATTGTCTGACCAAGGATGTATTTGTATATTCTTGTATTTATGAATATAGAGTATATAGAAATTTGGGCTAATGAATTGTGGTTGTTGTAACATCATAACATTTTTTTAATTTTTTTAACATTTTTAATATTTTTTATATGATTTTGGTAGATATGGTGTGTATATATGCATAAATTCATGATTAATGGATTATAGTTACTAGAAAGGTGATTGTAAGCAGTTTCTTGTTCTGATTGGTGGTTGGGGTAATTTTTTAATTGTCAGCTTATTTTAAATACTGACTATGTGTAAATGTTTTTTAGTCTGAAGAAGTCTCGCTAATAGCGAGACGAAAAGTGCTTCATGTTGAACAAATAGGTGTTTCTCAATCAAATTTGCAGTATTTACAGTCTTTGCAGCTGTTGGTGTTCTCCAGCTTTTTTGTTTTTGGTTTGTTTACCATCAGTGAAATTACTGCCAGTGAATTGTCTGACCTCACTGTCTACTATACTGTAGAATATTTAAATGTACACGCTTTTCCAAACATTTTTACAGGGAACTGTACCTCTGTGCACTTTCTGGTGTGGGGGGGTTTTATCCTAACACTCTAATTACTAAATATCCTTTCTCAAAGTTACACTATCTGTGCAGAAAGTACATTTATTCTTTATACTTTGAGTTGTAGCAACTTTGGGGTTAGTATGTTCAGTAAGTGGGAAGTGGGGTGAAACCCTCACTTTGGAGGTGTATGGGAGGGAATGTGCCTTAATGTTAAAATTCATACACTGATTTTTATCAGCTGTTTTTTTTGCACTATAAAGGTGGTATAGTAGATGGGGAACAGTGAGGCTGAGCAGATTAGCAGTTTAATTAGCTTCTCAGTGATATTTCAAAATCAATCCATAGCAAAAGTATGTGCAAGTCACAAGGTTCAGTGCCATTACAATGAGATATGGATATTTACTTGTTGCTGGCAACAGAAGAAGCTGCAGGTCTGTTTAACATATGACATATAAGACACAAGGTTCAGTGACAGAGTGGTGACTGCTCTCACAGCAGTGTGCCTCGTACCTGGATGCTGGAGTTTCACGAGTCATGATGTGCTTTTCTTAGAATCTACAGCAACTCAGCAGGTAATTTTTCTGACTGAAGACTGCAACACTTAGTTACAGGGGTTTTTGTCAATAGGTCGATGAATGACATTGTTGAAACCCACACAGTCGAGATAACAATTACATGATTGATAGTACAGGTCGTCGACCATTTTGACTTAGGTTGCGGTACAGTGGGGATTGGGAAATGTACTATTTTCCCCACTGTAGTTCAATCTCAGCTTTGGTTTATGTAATTAGTAGGAGGTGTGGGGAATGCAGGGGGGGGGGCTTGCCTTCCCTGCACATTCATTGATGAACAACATTGTCAATCATGTGGTTTCGACCACGTGGGTTTCAACATTGTCGTTTGTCAATCAATTGAAGCAGATCCAGTCACAGAACTGTATTAGGTACTTATATATTTACCAGAAACAAAGTGTTTTGGATAACATCATTTTATATTCACCTCCACTGACATGTTTCATTTGGTGATGACCTGTACATCCTATTTTGATAGAAATGATTATTAAGCAAGATTACCCTGCTGAAAGGAGCAGTATAAATAATACAATTCCATACTAGCTTTCAATGAATTAATAAATGGACTGACTACTTCCAGATATTATTGCTGGCTTAGTAGTGAAGTGGTGCATCTTAGCTCTTGTTTAAAGTAGTAACATGCTACTGAATTTTGAGGCATTTTTTTCTGTTACAGAACAATAACTTTCTATGATCACTCCTTGAAGTTTGTTGTAGTTGAAGGCATACTTTTAATATTAACATCTATAAAATAATAAAGAACAAGAAAAACTTCAACCTTACTAATTTCAAAACTGACCTCAAACTTTGTAACTGGTCTGCCCTCAGGCATCTGCCACTTGAGGAAGCTGTAAAATGTTTTAACAGCAAATTCTTATCCATCGTAAACACCCATGCACCTAAACGCTCAATTAGAATGAAAACTAAACCTACCCCATGGCTTTCAGCAGAAACTAGGCAAAACAATCTTACTTAGGAACAAAGCATGGGCCACCTAGCGAATCACTAGAACCCTAACAGACCATCTTACTTGTAGATAATTAAGGAATGATACTAAAAAATCTGTTACAACCGATAAAAAAAATCACTATTGCCACCTACAACAGATACACCAAAATAAACCACAAAAATTCTGGGCAGGGCTAAACAAGCTTCTCCACCCCAGACAACCCACCACCCCTATCCCCACAAATTTAAAAACTAACACCCCTGCAGAAGTAGCTAATTCCTTTAATAACTTCTTCACTGAAACCATCCAACAACTAGTTAATAAATTATCCCCCTGTGGACCTAATTCAACTGCCACCATAACCAGTACCCAAACCAGCTTTAAACTTCAATCAGTCTCAACCTCATTTATTCATAAACTAATTAGTAAACTAAAGCCAACCACCCTAGCCGCAGACCTCCTCCCTGCAGAGTACCTACAAAAAGCAGCTGATGCGGTAGCCTATTCGATATCCATTCTAATAAACAGAACTATATCAGAAGCTACCATTCCTACTATCTGGAAGATTTCCCACATTATTCCACTCCATAAAGGAGGAAGCTCCACTGAACTCTCAAATTACAGACCCATAGCTATCCTGTCACCTCTAGCCAAAATCATGGAAAAATGCATCCATAGACAACTCCTGACCCATCTACTAGCAAACAATCTCCTGACAAACTCTCAGCACGGCTTTAGACCAAAACATAGTACCACCACTGCCCTACTCTCCTTTACAAATGTCATAAACCAAAACCGTAATAATGATAAACTTTCCTCAGTCATCTTCCTAGATCTTTCCAAGGCCATTGACATGGTAACCCACCAACTGCTCTTGCAAACATTAGAGTCAAATTCCCCAGATACCCAGACCACACAGTGGTTTAAATCATATCTGAATGGTAGACAGCAGGCAGTTCTTTGGAAAAATAACCTATCCACGCTTCTATCTATCGCACTCAGAGTTCCCCAAGGATCCATCTTAGGACTCCTCCTATTCTCCTTATTTATTAATGACTTGCACAAGGTTGTACCACAAGCTACCTGCATTCAGTATGCTGATGACTTGACCCTAATTTGCTCTGCTATATCCCCTGAAGAGCTATTGGCTTTATCCCAAAGTACTTTTAACGCAGTTGAAAACCAGCTCCTCTATCACCATCTTATACTAAACCCCCCAAAAAAACAAACTGCTGCTGTTCTCTCCATCTCGCAGGTCCTCCACTCTAACCTTCTCTATTAAATCAAGGGATGGTACAATTATCTCACCAGATCCCTCTACTAAACTCCTAGGAATAATAGTTGATAATAACCTGAGATTCGACCAGCACATCAACCATGCAATTAAAACAGTTAATAAAAAACTGGGTACTCTATACAGGATCAAACCCTTCTTAACTCCCCTAGCCAGAACTACACTTGCATGCACATATCTACTATCTACACTTCTTTATGCCTCTCCCCTTATTCACAGACTTGAGTAAAACTGACCTAAATAAGTATACGGTCTGCTATAATCACATTGCCAAATTTGCTACTGCCTCTGCCCATAGAACTCACCATTGCTTTAACCTAAAACTACTAGGACAGTTGAACTACCTAATCTACTCCTGGTCAACCAACTAGTTATAGCCCACAAGATCCTTTACCAGCCAGAACACACACCTAATCTTAAAAGTCTTATCACCCCCTACCAGAACCTCAAAACTCTCAGATCCTCCAACAAAATGTTAGCTCTCACACTTAAAGCTAACAACTCAGCTGGGGAAACTCTGTTTACCAACTCTTTTGGGAAAACATGGAATTCTCTTCCTGCAGACCTAACCTCAGAACCCTCTTCAGCACTATTCAAAAAGAATCTTATTCAATACCTCAAAAAACACTGGCTTTGTCCTTGCTCCACCCCTGACTGATCTCTCCCCCTTTCTCAGTGCACCCTTTCTCCTCAGGGTCTAGCCAAAAAACTCTGAACAAACCCACTGAATAAGTAAGGACTAGTTCTTCTCCTTGTATATAAGCTGCAAAGGTCCAATAATTGATGCATATAGAAATATATATATAAAAATAAACACATATAAATGAAAAGTTTTTATCTCGACTCTCTCTAATTGATAATGTATAACACATAAATGTATACCAGTCTCACTTGTACGTGTATGTCTTGTGTTCATCTGTGTGGAACATTTCTCCCCAGGCCTCCGCTGAAAATGGGCATATAGCCAGACGGACTGTCCTGGTCAACAAATGTAAAATAAATAAGTAATAAAACATATCTTCAAAATTTGCTTTATCCTACTCTCGGTGACAGAAAGGTCATTTGGGTTACTGTGCATTATGGACCTTATATCTGTAATGGTCCTGCAGTTTACTGGGAACAGCCCTAAGAGTTATGTATGGTGTTATCTTTGTTTTATTTAGCATTTAGATAATGTTGGTCATGTTTGTTCAGCAAATTCAGAAGAGCAGCATAGCCAAAACTGTTCTAGCATGGGACATAAATGCAGTCTTATCAAGTTAATATTACTAATTTTTTTTACCAGACTGCATGGTACTAGAAGGTCTCTTGGTGCACTCATCATGCTACTGTGACTGCTGTTGATTGCACCGAAAGAACCCTGGTACCATCCACATCTACTCAATAATTCTGAAGGTAATAAAAATATAACTTTGTAGATATTTCACATTATGAGTTATGTTATAAAATTTGAATATTTATATTGTTCCTCTGGTAAGCAAAACACATATCCAGTTTGGCAGAAGAGTGATGTAATGACAGCACTTGTCCTTTGATTTGGTTCTCATCTGGGGGCGGTGATTGTCTCTGTGGAATGTAATTTTCCATACTTCATCCTATGTCAATATGGGTGTTTCCCAGTTTCTTTCTAAAGATATGCCAGGGAGATGACAGTCCTTAAAGTGTGTGTGTGTGTGTGTGTGTGTGTGTGTGTGTGTGTGTGTGTGTGTGTGTGTGTGTGTGTGTGTGTGTGTGTGTGTGTGTGTGTGTGTGTGTGTGTGTGTGCACGCATGTATGTGCAGGGCCGGTGTTAGCATTTTGGGGGCCCCCAGCCAATGTCAAGTTGGGGCCCCCCTAGGAATTACCTAAGTATCACCCTGTCACTGTCATCCCTTCTAAGCAACCTTTTAATTCATGCTACAAGCTTTCAGGAGTAGTATGCACAGACTGACTTGTAGCTACAATGCTCTATATTACAACCGACTTGTGTACCTCACTGTGTTGGCCCATCTCACAAAGGGGCATTTACAGTTACTGGCATTTAGTTGCAACAGTGATACAACTACTGTATGTACAGGTCTGGACCTAGGTGAAGTGGTGCCATAGGCTACACTCCAGTCCTCCCCTATGTTTCCTCCCATCTTGGGCTCCCCACACCATGTACATTACTTTTTTCTTCCTTTTCTCACATTTTGCATTACTCTTTACCTTTTTCAATAGGCCATAACTTTCTACATGCTCTGAACTGCTTTTTAAAGTTGTTTATTTTTTTTTTGCACAACCTTTTCATCAATGATGGCTTGAACAGAAATTATGATTAAGGTGATTGTGAGGAAAGTGAAAAAAAAATTAATGATGACAGCAATATTTCATACTTTGTTGCTCCTAGACAGTATACTGCCCCTACACAAGCTATAATAACTATTGTACATCTCTGAGGTCTATGAGAAAAGCAAAGGAAACAATTACCACACTGTCCTCAGCCCAAACACAAGGTATAATGACCTCCTGTGCACACTTGCAAGGTTTGACTGTGATGAAAATTAAAGTAATAACCACACAATCTCCGGTACCCCTCCCCCCATAACCTACAGCAGCACATCTGACCAGGACTGGTTTTAGAATGGGTGCGATTGAGAGCAGAGGCCATTGTTAGCTTTATACTAACAGGGTCATAGAGCCCTGTTCAGCTTAGAGAGTGTAATCAGACAAGTAGTACATTTTTTTCTTTAACCAGCAGCAGCTTTTGTGAGGTCTCCTCACGGTAAAGGATGATTAAGCGAGCACCCCCCCAACCCGTATCTATTTATACAGTCTGGATAGAGAGAGCCACTGGACTTCTAGAAGATCTAAGACTCTGAATGTTTTGTGATATATTTTATGCCAGACTTCTGAAATATAATCACATGTTAGCTGCATTTTTTTTACTGATACCCATAAGAATAATGTGTATGTCCTGGCATTATTTGGTGTGTTCACAGATAAAAATCAGTGATATTTTTAGACACACACAAGCATACGCCACAACAATACTAGTTTTGTACTTATTTCAGCAGATAGCAATACATTGTGCAACACTGGAACTGCCACACCAGTCAGTGACTGCTTTTTAGCAGTCTTCAAACAGCAGCAGGGGTAAGTCATGTTTATTTACCTCATTGAGGAGTAATGCATACCTGTTGCTGTCCCTGATTTCACAGATTATGTTCATAATTTTGCTCTGTCCATCATAAAAAGTTTGATTTCCTGATTAATCATTTAGAATTACAGACAGTCAATAAATTCAGACAGAGTTTTATACTTTTTATTGCCCAAATAAATGCATGTTGATGCAAAATGTGTTATTCTATTAACTTTTTAAGTAAGAATAATATTTAAGACATGTTTCTGATTTGATTTTGAGCCTTTCTTCTGCTATTATTTATGGCACCAGCTGAATTCTTCAGCAAAGAAGTTGAGAGTTATAGTATCTGGTGTTCTGACAGTATTTATAAAACTTCCAGAAAGAGAAAACCATCCGTGAAAATTGGAAGCATCAGCTCTTTTTAAAATCCAAGGTTTGCGCTGAGATCAGTCACTCTGGTCTGTTGCTGTCTCTAGTGCTTACCTTGCTCATGTTCATCATTAGTTTTACTTATTAGGGTCATATCATAGCCTTGTTCAGGTTAAAGAACATCATCAGGACATTAACACACTTGTTTTCCTCCTCATTTTTTCCCAACCAGCACAGCTTTTGTGGGGCTCCCATACAGTCAAGGATTATTAAGGCCCCCCCCCCCTGCAGCCACAGGTATTGTAGGTACCTAAAGATCCCTATGTTACTAGTTTTAGTGGAGAGAACATCCACCAGCAGGTTTTATCTAAGTCAGTGGTAAAATATTTAATGGAATTGTGAAGCCTATTACTTGATAAAACACTGTTAATATAACCAGAGATACCTTTGCATTTTAGAGGAGATATAAATAAGAGTTATTACCTAGCTGGTTTATTAAGTATACACGACTGCTGTATTAGATTTTGTTGGTTTGACAGACATGTTACAAAATATCAATATAAGATAATTTGCTGTGGTTGGGGGGCCCCCCAGGAACAGGGGGCTCCCAGCAACAGCAGGGTTCTTTGGTACCTAAAGCCAGCTATGTGCATGTGTGCACGTGTGTCCATGTGTGTGTGCACATGCATATACATATATGTGTGTGCTTTTATATGTGTGGGTGTGAACAGCAAAACCACAAAATGTCAACGTGAAAAACATCAGCCAAAAAAGCCAAAAGCATTGACCTCCCACAACACATGCTCTGAGATATAATTTTAAAGCATGCTAATAAACAACAATGTTTTTTGCAGGGGGAAAGTTGGGAGGCCACACTCTCTGCTAATTATGTATATCAACTTCGAGGTCACAGAATGTGAAGGAAAGAGCAAATTCTGTCAACCTGTTATATAGCAATCTCATACAGCTGTTGACAAGTTTCCTCTCAATCAAATTGGGCAGGCAGGAAAACAGTTAACATTAGTCACAATCAACCAACTTAAGGGGAAATACTTATGTGTGTATACACACACACACACACACACACACACACATATATATATATATATTTATACACATAAACACAAAAAAATACAGAACCCAAATAGAAGATATAATTAACTTTTTAATATACACAGCATGCCCCACAGAATACAGAAACAAACCAAGATTCCCTTCTCAAAGAGGAGCTTTTTCAGTGTTAAATTGC
Source organism: Protopterus annectens (assembly GCF_019279795.1). NCBI lineage: Eukaryota > Metazoa > Chordata > Ceratodontiformes > Protopteridae > Protopterus > Protopterus annectens. Next base: position 1,121,289,812 of record NC_056746.1, read on the forward strand.
ACTTCTATATCCTTTCTAATGGGAAATTTATTTTTTTTTAATAAAATTCAGTTCATAAACAGTGAAAGATTGGCAGAATCAATACATAATCACTAAATGTATAACCAAAAAATATAAAATAATAAGGTATTTATACACAAGTACTAAAAACGGTTCTTAAATGTAGTGTCACCAAGTGGCAAACAAAATACTACATGTATCTGCATAGCGACATCTAGTGGCAAAGAAGAACATTACTTGCCATTATTTACCGAAATGTTTATATAAGAAACGGTATACGTGCCGTACATAACACCACTAATATGCTCATTTAAAAGCAGTAATAAAACCATAAAGCCTAAATTTAATACAAAAAGTTTTCATACAGTGTATTAAAATTTGTATAATTCATTTAAGCCTATGCCATAAATGGCACCCAAATTTATAATCCACCTTTTTCTTTAATGTGCAGAATTCACAGCTTGTCATTTCTATTAGGTGAATTAGAGTTAACTTTGTCAATACCTATGAAGCTAAAAGTAACCTCCCTATGGGATTTATGATATTGCACTAATGTACTGAATTCCCTGTGGCATCTCAGATCACTCAGGTTGTCATGTCTGTTAGGTGAACTAGGCCAAATGACTTGGTTTTTGCAACTATTGCTAATCATCTGTCAGATTTTAAAGATCCATATGTAGAAATTTCTACATAGGTTTTTTGGGTATGAAACATTTTAGATGTTACCCTTGTAGCACAAAAAACAAGGCACTAGGATCAAGTCATTTTCAAATTTTAGCTTAGTAAGCAGTTTGTGCCCAGCCCTGCTTCATACTCGACTGACCTAGCTCTTAGTGCCAATCCTTATCCCAAAGTTACAGATTTGGCTTGCCGACTTCCCTTACCTATATTTTTCTAACATGCCAGAGGCTGTTCACCTTGGAGATCTGCTGCAGATGTGGGTACTGCCTGGTGCGCGACTTACCCCATGTCCCCCAGATTTTCAAGGGCCGGTGAGAGGTCTTCTGACACAGCCAGAACAGTGACACTTTACAAGGTGCAGGCCCCTCTTTCAGGGAAACCCCATTCCAGGGTGCCCTGCCCTTTAGAAAGAAAAGGGAACTCTCCCAGGGGTCCCCACCGGCTTCTCTGGGATCATTTGCAAAACCACATTGGATACTGTGAGATGCCCATCTCCACTGGTATGGATTCAGGGATCTGAACATAACTCCCTTTTGATTGGCTGATTTATTTCTGGTCATACCCCACAAATGGGGTTAGACTAGTTCAGAAAGGACACTGTATAGGGGTACCAGAATTAATCAAGAATAAATTGAATTATTAGTGAGGTTAATGGAAATTGTTTTGGATAATAACTTTGTATATTTTGAGGGGGATTATAATAAGCAAACTAGGAGTGTTCAGATGGGTGCAGCAGCAACACTAATCTTTGCAAATTTAGTATTATGTTTTTGAAGTAAATCATGTGTTTAAAAGTGAATTTTATGAAATTATTGTATCCTATTTCAGATTCTTGGATGATATATTGATCATTTGGAAGGGATCAGAAAAAAGACTGAATGATTTTTTTTTAATTTTTATTAATAATAAAGTGGATTTTTTAAAATTTACAATTAATTTTAATAAAGATAAAATTATTTTTTTTAGATTTTACTCTTAGTAAGGACACAATAAAAGGGAGATTTTCTTCAAATGTTTATCGAAAGGAAACTTGGTGTAATAATTATTTGCACTTTAGTAGTGCCCATCCTTTGTGGCAAAAAAAAAAAAAAAAGAAATTTGATTAAGGGACAATTTGTCTGTTTGATTTCTGACCATGGAGTCTATGAGACTGAGAGTAGAATGTTAAGGGAGATATTTATTGAGAGAGGCTATCATGTGAGCATTATTGATGAAATATTAAAGCAGATAAATAATGAAATATATGGCCATTTTAAGCCAATATTAATGGGTGGCAGTAGTATGATTAATAAGGAAAAAGAAAAAAGGTCAGATTTTATTATGGCCATGGTGTTGTCCTACAGTAATGGTATTAAACAAATGCAAAATATTATCAATAAAAATTGGAAAAGTGTTTTTAGTGGGTTTGATGAAATCAATAAATTTGGAATAGGGAGAAGATTTATTATAAAAGGGGAGAAATTTAAAAAATATGGTAGAAGGTGGTAAAAGACAAAACTACAAAGGAGTAAAGATGCCAAAATATGGTGCATGCGTCCAGTGTTAGTATAGCTATGAGGCTACCAACATTACTGTAGCATCGTATCCTAGGGTCTTGAGTGGGAATGGGCATTTCAGTTGAAATACAGTTGGAGTGGTTTATTTAGCAAAGTCTATGACTTGCAATGCATTTTATATAGGCAAGACTGAAATGGAACTAAGGCAGTGAATTTATGAGCATATGCATGCTTTAAAGAAAAAAGACATAAGGAATGCCCTTTATAAACATAGTTTAGAATGAAAGGAGTTTACATTTTTTTTTTTAGAAAAGGTCCCACAGAATAGTAAAGGGAGAGATTGGGAAACCTATTTAGAAAAAAAAGAAACTGCTTTGGCAAATTAAATTGAATGCCACTCCATACTATGGAATTAATAATAAAATGTCAATTAACAGTGCACTGGTTTTAAAATCGCAAAAATTATAATACTGAAATATTTTAAGTAATATTTTAAATAATAATAAAAGACAAATGTGTTGACAAATGGCAGAAATTACTAATATTTATTTAAAAGGTAAGCACTTTTGTAGAACAACTCCTACTTCATCAGACCATAACATCTCAATAAATACAATGATATTTAAACAATGATAGAACAATCACATTCAACTTTACAAACACATGATATAATTAAACTTAATCTCATTAGTACTTCAGTCTCCTATATTTTAACCTAGGTCTTAAAGAGACCTTACCATTAAGCCTTCCTTTTTTATCAGCTTATAAATTTAAAATCCCAAACAATTCTCTATCCTCTGTCATATTTTTTATATCACCCAAATTACCATTTTTTACCAGTTCTATTACTTTAAACTTAAATGTATGTTCTGTTGAAGTATCTGACACATGTTTAGCTAAAGAGTTAGTTAGATTTAATTATCTGATATCTCTTACATGTTCTCTCATTCTTTCTAGCAGCATTCTGTTAGTCTTGCCCATATAAAATTCATTACATATGTTGCATTGGGCTAAATAAACTAAATGTTTTGATCTACAACAAGCTTTCACATTAAATCTGTAAACCCTGTGTGTAGTGGGGTGTATAAAAGTATTTCCACAATCTATCAGATGGCAAAACTTACAACTACCACAAGGTGTAGTATGATGTAAGGAGGTTCTCTCATTTGTATTATTATGCCCACCATCATAACATAAAATCTTTTTTAAGGAATGTTTGTTTTTAAATCAAAAGGATGGAACTTGCCCTATAACACTGTTGACATCTTTATCTGTTTGTAAAATGTGTCAATTTATTTTAATAATGTCACAAATATCTCTAATACTGCTGGTAAAAGTCAAACACAATCTAGGTGCTTCTATACTGAAGTCAACTCTATTATTTATCTGAGGTTCATTTACCTGTCTCGAAAAATATGGTGTAGCTCTATTCTTTCTTAGCCCTTCTAAATCACTAAGTTGACTATCTATTTCTTTGATGCCATAGCCCCTTTCTAGTAATTCATTACACAATTGTGTTAATATCACTGGTAAATGTAGAATCTTCATCATTCAAACGGGAAATTCACATAGCCTGACCTTTAATTATGTTCTTATATATGTGAAGTGGATGTAAACTGATGGAAAATATGATTAGTATGGCACTTTTTCCTAAATCTAGTAGTATTAATCTTATAGAAATTGTCTTTACTAGTACGTCTGTCTAAAAAATCTATAGCTTCATGTGAAAAATTCAAAGAAAACTTCAAAGAAGTGGTAGTATATTCTATGAAAGCTAATAGCCTACCATGTTCCCCTCTCTACAAGATAAACAAATCTTCTACAAATATACTGTTGAACATAATGTATGGGGTGTATAAGTGATCGGGTAGTACAAACTGGGTCTCTCACTGTGCTAAAACTATGTTCATGTAACTGTTAGCAGAGGGCGTACCCATAGCCACTCCTGTCTTTTGTCGATAGTACCTATCTGAGAACATGAAAACAGTATTTATTAGTATTGTTTCAACAAATAGGCACAGCAGATCAACTTTCTCAGTACTAAATGTACCATTATTAATCAAAAATTCTTTCATAAATTCTAGCCCAAGGTAATGAGATGATGTCTAACGTAACAAACAGGTATTTCTCATATAAATCTATGCATGAACAGACATCATATAATTGTTGAAGGCACTGTTTAGTGTCATTTAAAACCATGCAGCAGCTTTCAGATGTCTGTCATAAATGTTTATCAGCAAAGACAGATAGCATCTCAGTCACCCAGCCTTGTCCAGATACAATTGGTCTGAGTGGTGGATCAGTGTCATCCTTGTGGATTTTAGGAAGGGGTTGGAAAATGGGAATAGTTGGTTCTACCATGCAAAAACTAAAAATTTCCTTTGTAATAATATAATTAGAAACACAATCTTTCAACATATTATGAACTCCTTCAATCAAACCAAAAACATCTGTAAATAAAATATTTTCATATGTACTTTCATCAGCATTGTCACCTCACAGTAAGATGCTGTCCGGTTCAATTCTCAGCTAGAGCGTCTTCTTCGTGGAAACATGCGTGAATGGGCGTACCTTCCTTGAAGGTTGTGCATCAGGGCTGGTAACTCAGCATGTAAAAATTAACTACCAATCATTAGCGGACCGGAGTTCCACTGTGGTGACCCCTAACCAGGAAAAGCTGAAAGAAACAACAACAACTTTCATCATTTAGCATCATAAAACATTTTTCATTATACTTTTTCCTATCCATAATTGTGATAGCTACACCATTATCAGCAGGTCTAATAAAAATATTTTTGTCTGAACGTAAGCTTTCTAAAGCTGAATACTCCCTTCTATTCATTATTAAAAAAATCATTTATGTTGTGTAATTTGTTGATTAAAGATCTTATTAAGTTCACTCTCACAAAAATTACAAAAGATTTCAAGGTGGACTTCAAATTAGAGTTAAATACACTCGGTCTTCTGAACATACTTACAATTCCAATTTCTATTGATTTAAAACTTTTCCTCACAAAAGTCAATTTTAAGATTTTTTTTCAGAAAGGGGGGAGGATGTAGGGGATGTTATTAAGAGAAGTAGTACTTTTAATCTGCCTTTGCCCCTTCCCTTGATCATTTTTGAAAAATTGGTGGAATTTGAGTTTAGGGGCCTTGTAGGGAAGAGCTCCTATAGTAATGTCCATGGGAATTTGAATGCAGCGGAGTTGTGCCTGTTGAGGCAACTTTCTAGAAACAAGTAACTTAGGGTTATGAAACCTGACAAAGTAGTTGGGGAGGTTATCATGAGCAAGGTAGAATATATATCAAAAATGTCTTGCCATGTTAATAATAGTGACATGTATGAAGAGACATCAATGAATATTATCAATCTGGCATACAAACGCATTGAATTTTACCTACAAGACATGTTGGATGAGGGGGAAATTACACCTGACATCTATGATTACTTCCAAGTTAAGTATCCAGTGGTACCGTGTATCTTTGGTATTCCAAAGATACACAAAAGTACCACTGATCCACCAATGAGGTCTATAATCAACGCAAGGAAGTTAAAAACCCATCCCCTAGGTAAATATGTGGATACCATCTTAAAAAACTGGTTAGGGTCTTTTGATCACATCTGTAAAGACTCCTGGGATTTTCTAATGAAAATGAAAAATATTGAATTTAATGAACAAAGAACGATAGATGTGGTTGAATTGTTCAACACAATCCCACATGATGTGGGATTAGAATGGTTTCATGATTTTTAGACAATAATACTATCAATGTCCTTGTTCTGAGCATGGAATTGGTCTTAAAGTATAACTTTGTTTATTTGGAAGGTCAGTATTATAGACAAAGGAAAGGGGTAGTAAAGGGGGCTTCTTGTGCCCCCATTTTTTCAAACATTGTATTGTTACAATGGGAGAGACATATCCTATTCTCTCACTTTGAGAAAACACCTTGGAGTCTGTATCTTCAATTTTTGGATGATATTTTTTATTGTGTGGGATAGGGAAGTTAGTGAAATTGAAGGGTTTATGGCATTTTTAAACACATCCAACCCGTTTTTGAGATTTACATACCAATACAACCCCTTCAACATGAATTACTTGGATGTTACCATGTCCAAGGATTTACAGAACAAGAGCTGGGTTAGTACTATTTATCGAAAAGCAACCTACAGTAACATTATATTACATTTTGAAAGTAACCATCCCCCACATCAAAAATTTGGCATTATCAAGGGGTAATATATCTGTCTGGCCAGTATGGTATCAAATTGGGAAACCTTCATTAAAGAATGTGAAAAAATGGGACACATGTTTTCTAGTAGAGGGTATCATGTTGAGATGGTTTCCCAGCTGTGTATGGATATAAAAACCAAAAGAGAAATGGGAGAGATTATTCCCCTTATTTGTTCCCATGAACTCCCAGGTAGCAATTCCTTTAGGAGAAGTGGCACAAACAATGGGTTGGATTTACAAGGAGCCTTTATCACTCAATACTGCCACGAAGCTGCTCACATTAGAAATATTATTTACAAACATTGGCACATTTTTCCCACTTTAAGGAAATTAGCACGGCGGCAAATAAAAAAACCCAGATTATTTTCAGGAGAGGAAAAACTTTGAAGAACGATTTAGAGCAGGGCACCTTTGATTATGGGCTGGACTATACAAGTAAAAAATGGGGAACATATAAATGTGGTAATTGTGCCCAATGTAAAATGGTTATAGAAGGAGACTGTGTAATAGTGAATCATTTTACAATTTTTTCAAGGATTCACAGCAGCTGCAACTCGATGGAGGTCATTTATGTAGCCAGGTGCTCAAAATGCGAGTGTTTTTATGTGGGAAAAACTAAGAGAAAATTTAAGGAGCACATGTATGAGCATGGGCTGGATATTAGGAAGGGGGAAACAAAAAATGCATTGGCCAAGCATATTAGTGAGCATAATGATCATAGCTTTGACTTCTTTGTTTTGGAACGTGTACAAAGGGACCTTGGGGGAGACCCTGGGAAGACCAATTGGAAGTAAAGGAGCTTAGGTGGCAACTAAGGCTCGATGCTACCACTTTACCTGGCCTGAATGAAAGTACATCTGTAGCAAGTGTTCTAAAGTTGAAATCATATGTGGTATAATTATTTAGGCTATCAGCCCTGTTTTTATATATATATATTTTTATAATTGTATGTACTCGTATTCAGTTTTTATATTAATTACTTATAAAATTAAATGTTTTTAGTCACACTGTATTGAGTGATATTAGTGTTGGTTAGGTTATATTTCATATTTCCATTTTAACAGTTAATGTATGAATTAATGTATGTGTCAGTTTCATTGGATAGGGCATTAAGGGTGGGGTGTTTAAGAGTGCTGGATGTTATTTGTTTTGTGATTCTAATGAAGTACCTGTATGAAAGTGCTAAATTTCTGTTACTGTGGACATTAAATATTTTGGATATTTACTCCAGTGTGGCTGTTCTTTGTTTATGGACCTTATCTTGTTCCTGTGCAGAATTTTGTTTAAAATATAGGAGACTGAAGTACTAATTAGATTGAGTAAGTTTAATTATATTATGTGTTTTTTAAAGTTGAATGTGATTGGTCTATCATTGTTTAAATATCATTGTATTTATTGAGCTGTTATGGTCTGATGAAATAAGAGTCATTCTACGAAAGTGCTTACCTTTTGAATAAATATTAGTAATTTCTGCCGTTTGTCAACATGTTTCTCTTTAATTATTACTTTTGTTTTTATGTGTTGCTGGTGACCGTTGCTGTTTTATTTTGCTGGAATATTTTAAATAACTTATACAGTTTATTATGTCTGTGATTTTGAGTAATTTTTATGCTAATAGTTGTTTGTGTTTTTGTGTGTGATTTTATTCACTTGCTGTTTAAAGATGTATAATTAATTAATAATTGAAGTAATGTTTAGATTGGATCTCCTTCTTCTTCTTTCAGCTTTTCCCTGTTAGGGGTCACCACAGCGAATCACCTGTTCGCTCATGATTGGCAGTGGAGTTTTAAAGTGTCGAGTTGCCAGCCCGGCACCCCACCTTCCACAGAAGGCGCACACACACGCGCACTCACAACTAGGGCCAATTTAGAGTGTCCAATCCACCTGCAGCATGTCTTTGGGATGTGGGAGGAAACCAGAGCACCCGGAGGAAACCCACGTGACCACAGGGAGGACATGCAGACTCCACACAGAAGGCACCCCAGCCGAGGATCAAACCAGAGAACCTCTTGCTGTGAGGCGACAATGCTAACCACTGCACCACCGTGGCCTCAAAGTATTAAATCAATTTTATCAAACTGTTAAATGTTTAGATTGGATGATCAATCAAATAAATTTTAAACAGTATAAATGATGGGGCACTGGGATTATTTTGGGTCTACTTTATGCGCTAGAAACACGAAAATCCCGAATTCGAATTGCGTGACACATAAAGAGCGAACTGTGAATACGTCAAATGTACTAAAGCGTGAAATTGTAAACCTTGAACCGTCATAGTCGGCCAACCCACCACCCGCAACACACTACCTACCCAAACACAATAAAAGTAACACATACATACACTAACCAAAACCCTACTTCTAATCCTAACTTAAAGCACTAAATTCCTGCTGCTAAACCTACACTAACCCCACATACACAACTATCTATGCACTGTCCTTAACCTCTCCCAAACCCTAAGGTCCGTAACTACTGCACACTTCCCCTACGGAGCTATACCCAAACAAACTAAATATTCCACACACATACACTTAACAAAACCCTACACGAAACCTTACATACATTACCTACACAAAACCTAGCATACACTACCTACCTATGCACTTACCTTAACCCCTCCCTAACCGTAAGGTCCGTAACTGTCGCACACTTAACTTACGGAGCTATACCGCAGACGGGCCAACTATGTGATTTCGATATTTCCTCTATCGCGGTTTTGTTCATTCGACGTAGTCGCAGTTTGCTCTTTATGTGTCGTGCGATTCGGATTCGGGTTTTACAGCTTTCGAGAGCTTAAAGTAGACCCGATTTTTTGTATCTGAAGAAGTTCTGTAGTAAACGAATGAAAGCACTTATTTTAAAGTTTAATAAAATTAATACAGTTCTCTGCCGGCTTGACAGCGTTTATTTTATCAATGCTCTATTTGTATGCAGTGTTTTGTTTTGCCAATTAGTGTCACTACATTTAATAAAATTTTTTTTGCATTTGTATATAAATACCTTCTTTTTTATTATTTTATATTTATTGGTCATACATTTATCAGTTATATATTGATTCTAACAAGTTTTCACTGTTTATGAACAGAATTTGATTTGATAAAAACAATTTCCACCAGAAAAGCTATATAAGCTGAAGATGTCATAGAGTATAATTTAACACTGAAAAAGTTCCTGTTTGTGGAGGGAAACCTGGTTTGTGTTTCTGAATTCCACATGGCTTGCTTTGTATATTGAAAAGTTAATTACAGCTTCTGTTTTGGTGCTGTACATTTTTTGTGTTTGTAATATATATCAGGTTGTTGTCTTTTTGGCCATGGGATGAGTAGAGTATATATGTCTAAATATATATATATATATATATATATATATATATATATATATATATAGGTTTATTATCAAAATCGCAAATTACACAACATAATCTGTTCATATGGGTGACTCACACCAACTATGCCATAGTAAGTAGATCAGTATGTTGAATGCCATGTCGAGTATTCAAATTTTGCATTAATCGACATACTGTTTCCCCTGCACCTTTTACAACAGTAAGTTAAGTTCTAGTTTTCAGCAGTACAAATGTACTGCACAATACTGAATTTCACATTTGTGCGGGGGGGGGGGGGCAACCCCCCCCTGCATCCCCCCATGGGGGCTCCAACCCCACACTATCTGCAAATTATATATTCCAAGATCGCACTACAGTGAGGAAAAGGATATATTTCCCAATCTGCACAGTACAGCCATCTGTATTCCTAACATCGACCACGTATCAGCGAATGCAAAGTAGCATTCACTGCACCAGACACTCACAAACATGAAGGTCGGCAATACGAGATTCAGCCAACTGCAATTCAACATCCCGTGTTCGCCGAACCTTCATTCTTTATACACACACACACACACACACACACACACACACACACACACACACACACACACACACACACGCATATGTGTATGTATGTGGGATCACTTATATTTGAGTAAAGTGTCAAAGTGCATTTGTGTTGAATTAAACTTACAGAACAAAACACAGTTTGAAAAGAATGAATAGAATACTGTTATTTCCGTGTCATTGCTGAATACTGGAGATAAAGAAATGT